>NC_037671.1:112603649-112882852 GCF_003255815.1 Theropithecus gelada
TTTTTTTTTTTTTTTTTGAGACGGAGTCTCGCTCTGTCTCCCAGGCTGGAGTGCAGTGGCGTGATCTCCACTCACTACAAGCTCCATCGCCTCCTGGGTTCACGCCATTCTCCTGCCTCAGCCTCCTGAGAAGCTGGGCCTACAGGCGCCCGCCACCTCGCCCGGCTAATTTTTTTGTATTTTTAGTAGAGAGGGGGTTTCACCATGTTCGCCAGGATGGTCTCGATCTCCTGACCTCGTGATCCACCCACCTTGGCCTCCCAAAGTGCTGGGATTACAGGCATGAGCCACAGCGCCCAGCCAAGAAGCACACTTTCTAACGAGAGAAACAAGCAGAGACAGCTAGAGCTAAAGTATGATATAACGTGCATCAGAATCTGCTTGCTCTAATATTAGCACTAGCAAAGTGGGCTGGGAATTTTGAGGAAGAAGTAATACATACACAAATGAGACAGCATTTGAATTGTTTGTGGGAAAAGACATAGTATTTTATCAGCGGAGAAATGGCACCTAGATGTTGCCAGCCAAGAATTGCCTATAAACTGTTTCCCATCAACTCACATACCAATCTCGAAGGTGAGCAGGGATCACAAGAGTGTCTCTTAATGATGCCTGGTGCTGCAGGGTGGAAGTCCAGGGTGTGTAGAAAAGAATAGATTTTCTCTGTTTATTACACAAGTTTGTCAAGATTACATGACACACTGCGTAGAAGAGTGCTTCGCAAGCTTCAACCTGCCATAAATGACATTTTACATTCGAGAAAACTAGTAGTTCTGGATGCTAAATCAATGTGTTCATTTTCACCAGGCTATGTTTGAAAAACTAACATTTGGAACTGCATCTGTGGGAAAACATTAACAGTTAAAGACATATTTGATTAGCACTGACAGTTTCTTATTCCAAAAATCATATGGCTAAGTTGCAGTATCAACCCACGGAAAGTTAAGTCATATTATCCTCTTCCAAATCTTAAGAAATTGCACTTGGATAATTGTGTAATGTATGATGCCATATCAGTTATGTTGTAATATGAATAATGTACTTTCTCTTCGGCTTTAAAAAAGTTTATAATGAGTATGTTACTTGAACTTCTGGTTCTCCAACCTTCAATCTTTTTAAAGTCAAGTTTATATCCAGATTAAAGCAATTGTTGTCAGCTTATTCATGCATTACTCACTCATCAAATATTTATTAGGTGCCTGGGACTTTTCTAGGAACTGAGGATATACCAGAAACAAAACTGACACAATTGTTCTTTTGAACTTTCAATGTAACAAGGAAAGAGAGAAAATAAACAACAAATAAAATAACTAGATAAAAGTTATGGGATGTTAGAAGATAAAACAAGCTAAGGAAAAACAGGCACATTGAGAGAAGTTGGAAGTGCCAGTTGGGGAAGGGATCTGGGTTGTAGTTTGAAATATGGTGGTCAAGACAGGATTCATGGAGAAAGTGAGATTTGAACTGAAACTGGAAGGAAAGTTAGCCATGAGAATATTGGATAGAGGAATATTCCAGGAAGAGGCAGCTGATGGTGAAAGGTGAAAAGTTGTGTTGGAAGAAGAGCCATAAGCTAAGAATGGCAGAAGAAACATGAGCTATGGGTATGAGAGTAGGGAATAAAATTGGAGAAGGAAAAGGAAACTGGATGATGTGAAACTTTATTAAAGGCATTAAAGGTAAGATGCTTCAAAAATTATGTGTTCTTTTGAGTACTGATTGCTTCCAAATATGATATTTTCTGAACTTAAAATACAAAAACACCAACTGGGATATATCATTCAATTGCTATTTTTACTACTTAGATATTAAAATCCATGTGGATAGTTTTATACCTGTTTTCAAGATTTTTGCCTCCTTGCTGTTGTATTCATGTAGCCATGATTTCTCATTGATTTTCTTTCAATACTGACCATAAAGGACATCAAAATTAGCATTACTTTGAGGAAAGTAAAACTTTAATCCCCTCGCTAAAAAAAAGTAAGCAAGAGTCATTTGAAATTTTGGACTGTACTATTCAACGGATAGGAGACAAAGATTTCAATGACTACATGAATAGGACCTATTTCTACAAAGCTCTCTCCAAGGATCTAAGTGGAATCTCAGAGGCTGGTGTGAATTTAGTAGATTCTAAAATTTGAAAGACGATATTCACCTTTGAACACACTCTGAAGGATTGATAAATTCTGTCAGGTGAGATTTTTTAACTAAAATGGCTCATCTGTTTTCTCTTGGGTGGGTCTGACCTTGCATTTTACTTTGTGGGTGTTCATTATTCTTTTCAACAATATTTCCCATAGTGTTTTATGAATTTTCCCATCCACGTTGAGTAAGCAGATATCTGCATTAGATGTTGATGTGGTTTGGCTGTGTCCCCACCCAAATCTCACCTTGAACTGTAGTTCCCATAATCCTCACAGGTTGTGGGAGGGACCAGGTGGAGATAATTGAATCATGGGGGTGTTTTCTCCCATCCCGTTCTTGTGATAGTGAGTTAGTTCTCACGAAATCTGATGGTTTTCATAAGGGTCTTCCCCCTTCGCTGGGCACTCATTTCTGTCCTTCCTGCCACCATGTGAAGAAGGACATGTTGCTTCCTCTTCTGCCATGATTGTAAGTTTCCTAAGGCCTCCCCAGCCATGTGGAACTGTGAGTCAATTAAACCTCTTTCCTTTATAAATTACCTGGTATAGGGCAGTTCTTTATAGCAGCGTAAGAATGGACTAATATGTTAAGGTATGTATCAGTTCTTGTTAAATCAGAAGACAGAAATCACACATTGATTTCAACAACGTAATAGAAAAGATTATTGATGATTACAGGGGATTGAAGTAATGGGGTAGCTTGCTACTCAGGAATAAAGAGAACGCTACAAAGAACAGGAAAGTTGAAAATAATAAATAGCTGTTAACTCCACAGATAGGAATCATACCGAAAAAGTCACTCCCACCCTAGGACTAGAATCCTTGCTTTGTGGGAGAGGCTGTTGCCTGGCCTACTGGGTGGCTTTCACTGAGGTGTCCTACCCAAATCTCACTGAGGTACCCTACGAAAAAGGCTCTGGAAACTCCAAGAGGGATGAATGGGGAAAGCCAATCACAGGTAGTTTCCAGGCCTCAGATCTCTCTCTGAAACTCACAGCGGGCGCCGGAGAGTTGTCCACAGAGAGATGCTATCTCTAGCTGGCAGCCACTTGCTGCAGAAAACAAAAGCACCCTAGGACAAGGAAGAAAACCTTTTACTCCTCTCGTGTACGCAGCCCCACTACCAGGACGCTCTCCTGAAAATTTATACCCTCCTGCCAACTGGCAAAGGAGAAATTCTCCAGTGCAATACATAGCAATGAAGGGTGGATTTATAGCTGAGATTCAAGAGATTGGTAATTGGCACAAAGCACTTCTGATGGCAGTAACCATCAGAGCTTCTTCATAGTGATGACAACTATGTGTTTCTAACTTTAGCACTACATGACATTCAAATGTCTTGTTCTTTTTCTTTGCATTTTTATGAGCACAGAAATCGTTTCTCCTGTGCTATATCCAGCCATTTCTGCAACTATTTGAAACTATTCTGAAACTATTTGTAGAAAGTTGCCAGAAATTTCTCAAGGGTTGAGACCGATGAAATAAAATTATTGTTGCAACAATAACTTCTTTTTACTTCCTGGAGAAAGTGTTAAGCTAACACTAAAAAATATTTTACAGCATTCTGATGAACACTTTCCTGGACATTTGAGATGGTCCCATTTTCATGGACGTTACATGGTCCTCAGCATTGAAAGAGGTTAAAAATAATCTTCATTATCTGTGTGTATTATTCAGCAGGTGCTTTTATAGACACAGTGTCATTATGTCATGGCAACAACCATCCATGTTAGTTTTTACTTTCCACTTTATAAATGACAACAATGAGACCAAAAGAGATGTTTAAAACATACAAAAGTCATATAGTCAGTAGGTGTTAAAAAGAGATTTGCACTCAAGTCTATCATATTCCATGAGATTTGCCATTCTAAGTGTGATCTGTGGACCACCACGTTGACATCACCTGAAATATTGTGAGAAACACAAAATCTCAGGTAGCATCTGAGACCTAGTGAATCAGAATCCGAGTTTTCACAAGTTCTCCAGGTGATTTATGTGCATATTAAATTCTGAAAAGCGCTGTGCCATGCCTCACGGCTTTTTATCACATTGGTAGTGTTTGCATATTCCAAGGTCCTATGCTGGATCCTGCTGAGATCGCCTGAAATTTGTAGCGTATTCTAAAATCAAGGTAATAAAATTCTCCAGAAGTCTTGATTATAGTACTCAGTACACACATTTATAGCCACACACACACACACACACACACACACAGACACACACACCGCACACCATGCAGAGAAGGAAAGAGAGATCTTACTGGGAAATGTAACAAAAAATATAGATATTGTCATAGGAGGTTGATTTAATAATTTTTACACAAATAAGGTACGCAATTTATTGTGATCAGCAGAGCAACCAGCAAAACAATTCCTCTTTTTCGTGTGAGAAATGTGAGACCCACATGCCAGGGGAAGAAAAAATACAATAATAAATTGTGGGTGTGGATGCCTTCATTATCCCCAGATTACTGGTTGCCAGACTCTTTGTTTTTCTCCACTTTATTAAAACTCCAAAAGTATTGAAAGGCCTCCAGGCATCATTTACTTTGCAACTGGAAAGAGCCTCCAGTGTCAAAGTATTAAATATATTTATCACTTCAAAGTCATTGCCCAGTGATGTTTGCATGTTTTTAATAAAGCAATAAACATTGTAGAAATAATGAAAAAACATTTCAGTGCAGACAGCAGGAAGCAGTAAACCAGACTACAGGAACTTATGCCTACAGAGCAGTATTTTGATCACCCAAACAATTGGTGGCTGGCACTGCTGCTGTGTGCTTCCTGCTGCAGTTCTTGCTCTTGAAGTGTCCTTTCGTTTCCTTCTATTCTATTTCAAAAATATTTTATTTAAAAACATTTATAGAAGATTTTTGAAACATATTCTTTATATATAATCTTTGAAAAAAATCACCAAAGTATAAGTCCATAATCCTGACATGCTGTATATTTGGGTGTGTTGATGCACTAAACCCCGGGGATGATGCTGTTGACAACATGGTTGTCCTTAAGCTTATTTTGAGTTGGGAATGGTGACCAGTCCGGGTACAGCTTATGTTCAGGTGATGTAATCAAAACTGACAAGGTTGGCTACTGGGAATTGGTAGGGAGCATCTCTCCAAGAAAAAGAAGTTGGGCTTTATTTTTTATACAGTCTGTTACAGCACGCTGATTAACAGGTTGACCTATGGAATTAACCCTCCTAATTCTAGCTGCGTAACTCTGAGCAAGTTAGTTGACTTTCCTCCTGATGTTGTAATGAACGTAAAAAGGAGCAGCAATACTTTTCCAAATGTTTGGCGAGTACTCAATAAAGTTCTTTGTAATGATTCTGCTCTTCTAACTGTACATTTTATTGATATTATTTATCCATATGTGATCAAACATTCTTTACAGACATGATTTTTCATGTTTGTTAAAATTCCATTGCTTGTTCCTACCATAATTTACATACTCCCTGAGTTTACGGGACATTCAGGGAGTTTTTCACTATTTTAAATGGACTCTGACTGGTATTTTTACACAGCTATATCTTGAAGTTCACTTGGACTTTAAATCTGTGAATCATTGACCAGATGAACAGCTTACAACGCTACAAAGTGGTTGTGGAAGATTTTGACTATGAGATATATGTGTGTGTGTATGCATATACATATATCTATTCATATTGCAATATACATATAGCTTTTATATATACGTATATATAGATTTTAATATACATATATAAAATATTTTGGCTTTTTTAGTATATGTTTAAACCGAATTCATTTAGAACATAAAAGAATACTTTTAGCTAAGTCTTGTTTCTAATTCAACAACCCTGCTCTAAAGGGATGTTACTATATGCATCTAAAATATTTTGGCTTTTATAGTATATATGTAAACTGAATTCATTTAGAACATAAAAGAACACTTTTATCTAAAGCTTGTTGGTAACTCAACAACCCTGCTCCATTCATGATTTCTGAGTATTTTCTAATATATCCTACATGATCTGTGGTGGAAGCCTTTCTGTCTTACGAAATTTTTCTCTATATAAAACAGAAATACAAGAATTAGCCTTCTAGAGATAACCACTTTCGCATTAATATGTTATCATCATTTATTTGGATTTTTAAGATCTTGAGGTTAAAGTGGTATTTCCTTTTTAACATACATTTTTAGATTACTAGTGAGGAAGAACATTTTAATGTTTATTATACAGTTTCTTGTGACTGTTGTAACAAATTCCCACAGACTTAGTGGCGTAGAACTATAGATATGTGTTATTTCACAACTCTGGGTACCAGAATCTGAAATCACAATAATCTCTGAGAGCTTGAACTTTGCTACACATCAGGTGCGTCCACGTGGTCCATGGTCTTTTTAGGAGTTCTGCTGAGTGAGAAGACGATAAATAAACAATACATAAAACTCATAATTGAAATAATGATGTGAGAGAGACTAAAGGGATATTTTCCCCCCTATGGAAGAGTAGCAGGGTTCCTATTTCAGATGAAGTAAGAAATAAGCCTTTCTGTCTCTGAAATGGTAACACTGAATGATCACCAGTGGCCCCTGCTGCTGAAAAAGGTTAGTAAGATGAGGAATGTTAAGTGTTCACCATCTTGGCAAGATGGCGGTCATTAGTATTCTTGGCAAGAGCAGTTTCGGTGGGAACAATCCAGATTGGAAAGCTCTTCTCCCCATCCCTACTCCTATATCATTGACACCTACAAGCCAGATCCAATGTCTTTTTCTTCCACTGATCTTACTCTCTTACTTGGCCATGTTATTTAGACTTCTTGCCAGACTCAGACAAGACAAGTTATTAGAAACTTTGCTTTAACTTCAAGGCAATCAACTTTGCTTATTTTTGTTAAAGCTAAAAAAAATAGCAGGGGGAAAATGGGATTTTTGTCTAAATCTACAGAAGCTAATTCTAATTTTAATTGTATAGCTCTATAAAATTAATTCAACATTTATTTCAAAGTGTGATATTTAAAACTAATATATCTGCACATATTACTACTGATCAGAATTGTTTGCAAAACTGAAAAAAATTTGTTTACCAAACCTAATTCATATGAAATTAAAGTTTTCAAAACTAATTAAAGATTTTGTTGTGTGGAATATTTTCAGTTTCTTTAAAAAATAATATTTTTATTCTTATGGTCACACTTAACCTCTTAATAGGGAAGAAACTATAGATTTATAGAGGCAACAGAATTATTTTAATAGACTTACGAATCTAAGTGTTACTGCTTTCAACTCTTGATCTCCTATAAAATGCATCTTTTAGGATTACATAAAGGACAAAATTGTATCATAATATGTGCTCAGGGAGTGAAATGGCAGGATGGCTTTTACCCAATATAACCACAGATACTACTAAATGTTATTTAATTGCTATCACTTGTAAATGTATAAGGAAGAAATATTCATATTTGTATTGGCTTTAAAGCCATTAGCATTATTACAAGTCATATTAATTACTTGGATATGGGGTAGCTTATTTATGCCTCTCAGCATGGAGCCGTGATCTGATAAACAGGTGAAACCTATTTTTGCTGTCATGAATACTAGTACAAGAATTTGAATAAAGAAAGCTGAGGATGTTTTGTGCAGAGCAGTTATATGAAATCTACATCACTATTGTAAAAATAATGTCTCTCATTGAGCACTCTTAAAATTCCATTTAAAACAAAATGAAGATTTTTAAAAGTTGCTACCAAATTTGCTTTCCAAATAATGCCCAAATAAACTATATTTTACCTGAAATTATACTCCCAACCCCTGACTCAAAACACTATATTGTAAAAGCATCCACCCTAGGAATTACTCATTTTTTAGAAAATGGAAACTGTATTACTTAAATATTATGAGTGTCTAAAACATGTAAGAGCAGTTAATAAGATAAAAACAAATGTCTCTGTACTCACCACAGGACTTAAGAAATTAGGTATTTTAGAATCTCCCAGTGTACCCAACCTGGTACCATTTACCTTTTTTGCACACATGGGAAAGTATGATTCTGAATACTATGCTTATCTTTTTCTACTTTGCTTTGCATTATTAACACCAATGTATAAACTGACAAACAATAAAATATGTATTACTGCCTATATTTTTTCCTGCTTCTAATTTTACACTCTGAATTATTTTTTTGAGAATTATCCATATTAGTGATATAGATGTAGTGTAATTTTTCACTGCTGTATAGTATTCCATTATTTAAACAATTGCAATATACTGATCCATTCTTCTGTTGATGGACATTTGGACTATTTTGAGTTTTCTGCTCTTACATACAATATTGTTATGGACATGCTTACACATAAACTCTGATGTAATATGCACGCACAAAGATCTTTATAGCCACAAGTACCTGACAGCTCTAGGATTGGCACTGCTGGTACCTGGAGTTTATCCAAAAAGATTTAGTAGATTTCATCAGTTTTTCCAAGTGACTATACTGATTTTACAGTATGACATATAGTAAATAAATTTCTATCACCTTATAGCACTTACCTTACTTATAAGTGCTATAAACTCACTTAATTTTGGCAATCTGGTAGGTCTGACAGTACCTTCATTCTGGTTATAAAGTGCATGTCCCTGATTAATAATAAAGCTGTACATGATTTTATTTAGCAAGCCATCTATGTTTCATCTACCAGATATGGTTGTTTATATTTTTGGCCCATTTCTTCCCATGGGGTTATATTTTTCATACAGATGAGTAGATATTTGGTGTATCAATAATACTAATCTTGTCATATAAGTGTTGCAAATGTTTTCTGCAAAGCTGTGTGCCCTGCCTTAAAATGTTCTATTCTCTTGGGATAAAAGAAAGTCTTAATTTTAATCAAATGAAAATATTAATTATTTAATTTGTTCGAACATGTCTGTGTCTTTACATACAAATGGCCAACAGGTATATAAAAACATGTTCAACATAACTAATCATTAGGGAGATGCAATTAATACCACTATGAGATACCACTTCATTCTTGTTAGAATGGCCATTGTCAAAAAGACAAAAAATAACAAGTGTTATTAAAGATGTAGAGAAAAGGGAACCCCCACACACTGTTAGTGAGAGTGGAAATTAATACTGTTATTATGGAAAACTGTATGGAAGTGTGTCCAAGGTGGTTGGGGTACAGCTCGCCTTTATACATTTTAGGTAGACATAGTACATCAGTCAACACATGTAACATTTACATTTAATTACATTGGTTCCATCCGGAAGGGCAGGACAACTCGAAGTGGGGGCTTCCAAGTAATAGGTAGATTTAAACATATTCTGATTGGCAATTGACTGAAAGTGTTATTATCAGTAGAAAAGAATGTCTGGGTTCCAATAAGGGGTTGTGGAAACCAAAGTTTTATCCTTCAGATGAAGCCTCCAGGTATTACTTCAGAGAAAATACTGCAGGCTTCAGAGAAAATAGATTGTAAATGCTTCTTATCAGACTGAAGGTTTGTGTCGATGTTAACGTTGAAGGGGTATAATGAAGAATGCCCAACCCCTACTTCCCATCATGGCCAGAACCGGTCTTTCAGGTTAAATTTTGGAGTGCCCTGGCGGAGGAGGGAGTGCTTTCAGATGTTTGGGGGGTGGTGGGGAGCTTCAAATTTTATTTTTGGTTTACAGTTAAGTGAAATAAACCAGGCACAGAAAGACAATTACCATGTGATCTCATACATATGTGGACTCAAAATTGAACTTACAGAAACAGAGAATAGAACGGTGGTTACCAGGTGTTGGGGATGGGAAGAAGGGTTGGGAAGGGTGCTGGTCAAAAAACACAAACGTTCAATTAGAAGGAATAAGTTGAAGACATCAATTGCACAATGGGTGACTATAGTTAATAACAATGTATTGAGCTATTGAAACTTACTATGAGAGTAGATTTTAAGTGTTCTCACCATGAAAAAATTATTTGTAAGGTGACACGTATGTCAATTTGCTCTATTTACACATTCCACAATGTATACATATGATTTGGTAGGTTCAAAGATATTTATACATGGAAATTACAGTATATTTTCATTATAATAGTTTTGTATCTTCCTTTAAGAATTTTTTTTAACTAACAGCTTTACTGTGGTATAGTCCAAGTACCATAAAATTCACCCTTTTAAATATACAATTCAGTGTTTTTATGTGTATTTCCACAATTGTGTAACCATTGCCACTACCAAATTTTACAACATTTTCACCACCCAGAAGGAAAGCATGTGTGTCCATTAGCAGTGACTCCCGTCCCCCCACCCCTTATCTTAAGCTACCACTTAGTTATGAATTCACTATTCTGGATATTTCTTTGAAATGAAATCATGCAATGCGTGTTTTTTGGTACCTAGCTTCATTTGTCCAGCTTAATGGTTTCAAAGTTTATCTGTGTTGAAGCATATATTAGAACTCCATTCATTCTTAGTGCCAAATGATACTCCATTGCATGGACACACCACATTTCATTTATCTATTCACCACTTCATGAGTATTTGGGTTTGTTTCCATTTTTTATTTCTTATGAATAATGCTGCTGCGAACATTCATGGAGAAGTGTTTGTGTGGACATCATTTTTCTTGAGTATAACCCAAAGGGTGGAATTGTTGGGTCACGTGGTGATTCTATGTTTAGCATGTTGAGGAACTGCCAGACTGCTTTAAAAGGGATTGTGTCATTTTAGAGCATTCTTGGACACTGCAACTTCAAGTATGTCTTCTGTTTCTTTCTCTCTTCTCTTTCTTGTATTGAGTTATACATATGTTACATCTTTTGAAATCGTTCCACAGTCCTCTGATGTTCTGTTCTGCTTATTTGTTTTATTTTATTTTGTTTTTACATTTCAATATGGAAAGTTTCCATTGACAACTCTCCAAGCTCACTAAATATTTTCTTGTCTGTGGCTTGTCTACTAATGAGTCTGCCAAGGGCATTCTTTACTTGTTACAGTGTTTTTTATTGATTTCTTGCATTTCCTTCTGATTTTGCTTAGAGTGTCTGTCTTTCTGCTTCTCTTGCCCATTTGTTCTTGAATGATCTCTGCCTTTCTCCATTAGACCCTTTATTATATTAGTCTTTGTGATTTTAAATTCCCTGACTGAGAATTCCGATATCTGTGTTATATCTGGATCTGGTTCTGATGCTTGCCTTGTCTTTTCATACTTTTTTTCCTTGCCGTTTTTCATTGCTTGTAATTTTTGTTGATAGCTGAACATGTTGCATTGGATAATAGAAACTGAGACAAGTAGGCCTTTTGCGTGAGAATTATGTGAATATAGCTAGAGGTTAGGCTGTATTTAATGTTCCTTGTAGTTATACATGCGATAGATTTGAAATTCAGCTAGTCTCCTTGTGCTTGTCTTCCATCTTCATTTTGGGGTTCCCTGAGAACTTCTCCTTAGAGACTGTGTCTTTTAACTTTTTAGCTGTAATTCACTGTTATTATGCTGGAAACTGTGTTGATGTGGTAAGGGGTGGGAGTTACTGTGCTATAATTTTCCAATTAAACCATTAATGGGCCTGTGTCTCTGAATGTGACCCTCACAAGGGTTTCCTCAATGGTGTAGCTTTTTTCCCCTTGGCTACCATATTCCAAACTGTTTCCTTGAAACCCTGGCCTCTTTTGATGTTATTTTTCTCTCTTCTTTATGAAATAGAGGAAGACTAGAGGGAAGTGGGATGGGTAGAAATCTCTCCCCCTGGCTGCTGAACAAGGCTCTTTTCATCCTCTGCAGAGCAGGCCATTGTTAAGGAGAAGGCTATGGGCTTAGTTTACTATTATTATTCATTTCTTTCTGCCTGAATCACCAGGGCGTCTTGCTTGGATATTCAGCATGAGAACCTGGGGAGTTTTCTGAAGGTAAAACACATAAAAGTATGGATTCCCATAAGACTACAGCCCAACCAGTTGCTCAAACCCATGCTATCCCACATTCAGTATTCAGAAATTTTGAAAAATTATAGGACAATGGGTTTTCATGGCACTGCAGAGTAACAGGCCCATTATACTGGAGCAGCAAGGTTTGCAGCAGAGAAAGAGTTTAATGGTCATAGGGGACAGAGCAAAGAGATGAGAGGAGACCTCAAATCCATCTCTCCAAAGAGTTCTGGGCTGGGGTTTTAAGGGATCGTGGAAGGTGAGGGGCTGGAGAATTAGGGTTGTTGACTTGTCAGGGTAAGGGAGATGAAGTCCTCAGGATATGGAAACTGCATTGTTTGGTGAGTCAACTCCTGTGGGATCCTTCAGACTAGCTGGCAAAAGTATTTCATTGGTATGCAGGACCTGAAAGAATGTCTCAAGTGGAAAACATAACATTTTATAACATTTGAGTTGCTCTCTATAGAGCAGTTAAGGGGAACTATAATCTTGTAACTGGGTCTATGTGATTCTAAGGCAATAGGCACCAAGCAAGTATGAGAAAGCAGGTCAGAGAACAAGCTGACCTAATCATTAACCCTGCATGTGCTGCAAGGTTGATTTACTTTCATTGCCCCCCCAATTCTTGATTAATTTTATAAAGTTGATAAGGATGGTTTCAGTCCGCATGGGTTTGATCATACTTCAATCCTGAGGTGAGGAGATCATACTTCAATCCTAATCTACTAGAAATCAGACCAAGACTGCTCCAGCTTTTTCCTTCTGGCAAAGGGCATAATTGGGATAGGAGTCAGGATTAAAGTCATGAAATTGCCTGTCAGTGACCTGCAAGTATTTACTGGTGCACAGTACGGGATCTGGGAGGTGAAGCATGAACACATTAGTGCATCTGTCCACTGTCCTAACATAGCATTTAATTGCACACTGGAATATAAGATAAATTTTAGCCCTTATTGTCAGAATTATAAGCCCAAATTTTAAAAGTTTTTGTAAAATAGATAGAAAACTTTGGGGGTACCCATGAGCTCTTATTGCCACACAGAGTCCATTCTGTCAGTTTTATGATCTCTATTTTAACATTAATGCTGGTCAGTTGTTGTATCTAAACCCTAAGAGGGTGGGTATATAACAAGATGTGTCTGAACTTCCATCCTATCATTGTCAGGAACTCTGTTTTAAGGGTTGGTTTGGGAGGTGAGGGTCCTATGGCCATAAGAGGGTCAGTTCAGTTGGTAGGAGGGTTTAAGATTTTATTTTTAGTTTATCTTCCCCCATTTTTGGCCAAGATCTGACAGAGGCAGCATCGATGTCTAAACTTATATTTTGTCCCATATTGACAGGGTGGTGTGGCTACCTATCCTGGATCCATCCTGTTTCTTGGTGGGGACCCTATGCCCAAGGGATTTCGAGCCAAAATACTTAGAAGCAATTAAACATTCTAGGACAGGTGGGAATGGAGGTGAGCATGTACTCACTAACCCTGAAGGCCTTTTAATCAATAGAAGAGCCCAAACCAAAAGCCAAAAATAAAGTTACAGAATTTAATCCGGATCTTAGAAAGAGATTTGTAGCAATTAACTATACAAAACATAGCATTTTGTTAAACCCATTTGAGTTAAGGAATTTAGAGAAGCAAAGATCCTCAATTTGTCAGCTGTTTAGACATCTGTGTGCCCATCCTTGACATGGGGGCTCTGAACTAATAGACACCAGGGTTTGCAGCAGAGAAATAATTGAATGATTAAAGGGCACCAAGGAGATGGTAGGAGACTCTCAAATCCATCTTCCTGAGGAATTCTGGGCTGGTTTTCATTTTTGTTTTTGTTTTTTCCAGAGTCTCGCTCTGTAACTAAGCTGGAGTGCAGTGGCGCAATCTTGGCTCACTGCAACCTCTGCCTCCCGGATTCAAGTGATTCTCCTGCCTCAGCCTCCCCAGTAGCTGGGACTACAGGCGTACACCACCACACCCAGCTAATTTTTGTATTTTTAGTAGAGACAGGGTTTCACCATGTTGGCCAGGATGATCTTGATCTCTTGACCTCGTGATCTGCCCACCTCAGCTTCCCAAAGTGCTGGGATTACAGGCATGAGCCACTGTGCCCGGCTGGGCTAGGGTTTTTAAAGGGATCATGGAGGGTGAGTGGTTGCAGAATTGGGGTTGTTGATTGATAGCGACTAGGGCCATAAAATCATCAAGATGTGAAAACTGCATTCTTTGCTGAGTCAGCTCCTGTGAAGTCCTTCAAACCAGTTGGAATTACTGGGGTCCTTCAGACCAGCTGACGTTAGTAGCTGCATTGCTATGAAGGACCTGAAAGAATATCTCGAAGGAAACACTTAACGTTTTATCATATTCAAGTGGTTATCTACAGAACAATTAAAGGGGATTATAATCTTGTAACAGAGTCTATGTGATTCTGAGGCAAGGGGCATGAAGCAGTTATGAGGAAGCAGGGCAGGGAGCTGGCTGACCTCATGGTGAATGCTGCTTGTGTTGCAAACTTGGTTTTCTGTTTTTTTGTTTTTTTCCCCTTTCTTCTTCCCTGATGAACTTTATAAAGTTTATAGGGATGGTTTCAAAATTATCATTGGCTGTAGAGTTTATATAAATGGTTTCAAAATTTTCATTGGCTAAAAACAGAAAAAAATGAGCAACTCAATTTAAAAATGGGCAAAAGACTTAAACTGACATTTCTCCACAGAAGCTATACAGATGGCCAATAAGCAAAAAAAGATGTATAACAGCACTAATTATCATTAAGGAAATGCAAATAACCATTTGATTTTCATTTGAAGTGTGTGATATCACTTCACAATGATTAGAATGGCTGTTATTTTTTTTTGTTTTTTTTTTTAATATCAGAAAATAGCAAGTGTTGTTGAGGATGTGAAGAAATTGGAATCTTCATGCATTGCTCCTGGGAATGTAAAAAAGTCTAGCCACTGTGGAAGGCCATATGGCAGTTGCTAAAGAAATTTAACGTGGGAAAACTATATCATGCAGCAATTCTGCTTCTGAGAATATACCCAAAAGAGTTGAAAGCAAAGACTCAAACAGATATTTGTACACCAATGGGTACAGAAGCATTATTCACAATACTCAAAAGTGAAAGCAACACAAATTTTCATTGACAGACGAACGAATAAACAAAATGTGGCTTAGAAATACAACTGAGTGTTATTGAGCCTTAAAAAAGAAAGAAATTTGGACATATACTACAACATGGATGAAGCTTGAAGCCATTATGATATGTAAAGAAGCCAGTTACAAAAGAACAAATATTATATGATTCCACTTATTTGAGACATATAGAGTGGTCAACTCAAAGGGACAGAAAGTAGAGTAGTGGTGGCCAGGGGCTGAGGAAGAGGCAAATGGGAAGTTATTGTTTAAGGGGTACAGTATTTCAACTTGGAGAGATGAAAACACTCTGGAGATACCTCGTGGTGATAGTTGCATGACTCTGTGAATGTACTTCATGCCACTGAGCTGTATACTTTAAGTGGTCAAAATGATAAATTTCGTTATTTTAATTTTATTACATTAAAAATACATACTGTTTAAGTCTTCTTACCAGTTTGTGGCTCCAGTGGCTTTTGTTCCAGGTAAGTAGATCTCAGCTGTTTCTCTCTGAATGTATCTGTTTCTCCAGATTTCAGGATGTGGTTTGCTCTGAATCCTCAGTTCTCTGATGGGTCCAAAAAAAAGTTGTTGATTTTCAGTCTGTCCAGCTTTAGCTTGTGTGCAGTGGAGTGATGACTTCCAAGTTTTTTACATGTCAGAGCTAACATGTTATACTCCCACCAGCAGCATATGAGTGTTCTAGTTTCTTCAAGTCTTTATCTTTTCAGGATCCTAAACCACATTTCCCCCTAATGTCTTGCTGTAATAACTAAGATCTCCATTGTCTGCATTGTAATATAATTGTAAATGTTGCAACCACATTGACTTATAAGTGATCTAAAAAGAATGTGTTCAACTTTTCACTATTATGTGTATTTCCTGTAGATATCTTTGGGAAAGCATCACACTCAATGAAATAGTTTTAGAAAGGTCAATTTCATGGAAAGATTTATCTGTCATGCCCAACTAACTTTTCCAACATTAGGGTCATTGTATGGTTAACAAAAAAATGGTAATAAAATTATGTGAAATTGGGAAACTTTAAGCAAGGATAATTGCTCCATTTTCCAAAAGTAATTATAGAATAAAGATATTTAGGGTGCTTTGTGCCCTACTACTTTTTAAATAATTCTTACTAACTGAATAAAAATTTTAGGACATGAGACTCTTAATTAATTTCTTAATATCCACCAAAGAATATATTTTGAAAATGTTTTATTGCTATCTTTATTTGAAAAAATGAAGTAGAGGAGAAAATAGAGAAGTGCTTTTATTTATTCTCAAAACAAAAGGGCATATACAGAAAGATTAAAAATTGGCTTGGCTGTAATTGTGTCTTGATTTACTGTGGCATTTAAATGGATGCCTTTATAACTATAGTCATCACTAAGGTAGTAACAATAATAATTTTAGCAGCATGTATTCTAATTTATAAAACCGTAGTCCTGTGACTAAAATTTTGTACTTAAAAAAAAATTGTGAAACTACACAACTACATTAGAAGCAATATAAACCAAATTGTTTTGATTAAGTTGCCTTTTGAGCTAATAATAATATGGTAAATTGCTAGTTTATTAGATCATTTTGTTGTATTGCCCAATTCGCCACTGTAATTTCCCAGTTCTACTTCCTGTGGTCTGGAGCATTTTTATCTGTTCAGCTTAATGGGTTTAGCTTTAACATAAATTGAACTCCTAATCCAATTTCCTTCTTTTTAAAACAGTTTTCTTCTCAACTGACTTCATTTTATACCCTTTCACGCTGTTCCCTGACTGTTTGCATTTTATATTTGCAAGTAGAATATGACTACAGTAAGGTTAATAATTATATTACGACATTATCATTTTTCTATGAATGGCTATATAACATGAAATCAGAACTCATACTGTGCCCATCTAATTAGCATAGCTGAGAGGAGACAAAAACTAATCAAAGTATGCAGTGACATACATTATATGGCCAATAAATATATATTGAGTGCCTATACTATGTTCTATAATACTTTAGATCTATGAATTCAAGAGTGGGTAAGATGCACATGGTATAACACATTAATATTGCAATTTATACCATACATCATATGGATTTAAATTTTCTCTGTATATAATTGTGTTAGAAATTCAATTTTAATGAAACATCTCAAACTAAAAGAATAATACATAAATCTATACTTACACCAAATGCATACATACGTATATACATATATAAATGTGAATATACACATATAAATGTGAATACACACATGTGTGTATATATATACACATATATACATAACACAGGAGAAGGAAAAACCTCTTCCTTACAGAGATTTACAGAGAAATCCTTGCTTACAGAGAAGTACTAAATAATAAATATAAATGGAATGATGCAGTTATAAAAATCATTCTTTTCCAATACCATGTTAATAAATGTTCCAGGCAAAAATCAATGGATGGTAGAACTATTGGGTGAAAATTTGATGGGAAAAGGCTACATGCACTGATTGTAAGTATTTTCCAACAGATTAGTTATTAATTGCAGAGGGAAAAAGGGTAACCTGACAGGAGAGAGACAAAGAAACCTGGCAGAAGCCAGACTTAAACAAGTGAAGCAAAGTTAGCATAAAAAATATTGAGCTAAACTGTCATCATATGCCTCCTGATGGAATACACAGGTCAATTCCACTACATGATCTGGCTTGAAAAAATGTGAAGAGCAATCAGTGAATTCCATGAGCAAGCGTCCATTGTCTTGCTTCATTAAATCATCTTTCTGTTGGAGGCAATGCTGCTGGAATGCCATGCTGGTGTATATGATGCTCTGTGCAGCCGTGGATGGAGCCTTCCTAGAAGCATCTGTTGGTGTGTATTGCATCTTTTCATGGTTCTCACTTGCATACTTTGTAATTATTTCCTGTGGCCTGACTGACTTGGACTAGAAGTCATGACAGGTGGTGGTAGCAAATCTTGCGGGGAACCAGCAGCCCCTTCAAGGCAGCTGTCACAAGAGAGGCCATTAGAGTTTTCTCAGGCAAAAAGACACGAAATTCCTTCAGTGACCTCTGGCAAGTGAAGGCAGGCACAAGTCAGAAGTTTGAGAGATCTCCAGTTTCTCAAATTCATATGTCTTCTTGATTTTCAGGATGCCCCTCTGTTATACTCAGTGCCCCAGCTTTAACATATAGGATCCTATGTGATTATTAATTCAATTTAAATTGTGATTCAGTTACTCATAGGTTTAGATTTTGAGTTTAGTTTCAACAATGTTGGTCCTATAGCTACAAGAGGTAAGGGTTTCTTTCACAGTAGTAATATAAACTTTCTGACATTTTTTCTTTTTGCTTGGCTATTGAGGTGGATTTTTTAAATCCCAAACTCATCATTTTCTTTCCCAAGTTCTCCAGAACACTTGGAAGCAACCAGCCAGCTCCACCACTTTTTAAATTTTTCCATAAAAATATTCTATGTTAGCAGTTACTTGGCTATCCAGAACATTGTTACCTGTAAGGCATCTGGTTATGGAAGTCTACAGGTTATTTAAGCAATGCTTTTGCCAGTGCATGTCATAGGACTACTAGTGCCCACCTTTCCACTGGTGAAGGAGTCATTAACAGCGTTAAAGCAAATTGAATCAGAGAACCAATCCCAGATAGCCCAGATCTCAATCAAAGAACATGTCTTAAGGTTCTATTCTCCTGGAACAACTTCAGGATTAATGTCAGTATTAAAGTTTGATCCAGGAAGTAGCAGCACTGTGAGTACTATGGACTAACGGATTCATTGTGGGGATTAGACCTCCCATAGTTGTGAGAGCTGGCGGAAAAGCCTACGGAAGGGTCTCACCTCCATGTCAGGAGAAGGCCCTAGAGTCTTGAAGGCTGCTGAGCTGGCAGTGGGGAAGAAGTGCTGAGTGCAAAGCAAGGGGACATGAGGACACACTGGAATCAACCAGAGCAAAAGCACATCAGCTTCATGTGATCACCAACCCTAACATTGCATATGACTGGCAGAAAGGCCCAAGTCCTTTGCCATCAGCTGCAGGATTGATAACCCTGAAGGAGGAACTCCATGGGAGCTGGAGGAGCTGGGGACCTGGCTGCAGCCCTCACCAAAAGGGTCATGGACGAATTATGACAATATGCATGAGCCCCACCAGGGCCTGGCAACCCACACCAACTTTCCCAGTGTGAAGCCACTGCTGCTTCACTTTTACCCTCCACATCTCATACAGAATTTCTCTTGTGGCCAGCTTAACTCAGAACTAAACAAGGAATAGAAATCCAGGCAACATGGTTCCAGTATAAAAATAAATAAATATTGATTCAATACAGTAGCATCACAGCATTTTCCTCAGAGAAATCAATGGGTTAGAGGTAGAGGAACAGTGAAGTGTTTTGATCATTTGACCTCGAAGGCACTCCTTGATTAAACTGAGTTGCCAGTCGATAAGTAAGATCATATAATGTGCACCAATAGATAATGGTTGAATCTATTTCATTTTATTTGCTTTCTCTGGACTATTGGTCAGTTTGTCAATTCTTTTGACACACACACAGAAAAGGAGAGTTTTTCCAGAATCTTTTTTTGATGCCTGAGGTTAAATAAAGATGCAGTTCTTTAAGAAATTAAGTAATGTATAGTGTTTAAGAGCAAGGTCTCTGGAGAAGCTTTTTAAAGGATAAAACCTGGTTGCCCTATTTACTAGCTATATGATCCTGCACAAATCTTTTAACCTGTCTGTGCCCCAGCTTTCTCTTTTATAAAATAGAGATAAAATACACACCTATCTCAGGGATGTTGTGAGGATTAAATGTGTGGATACATACATGAATAATTATGTACATTTAAGTATTCATACATCTGGACATAATACATATATGGACATATATATTAAGTGCTATATAAATATAATAATTACAAATGAAAGTATTATCCTTTTCAAGCATCTTTATATTTTTTTAAATGGGGAGAATAATAGTCAGTTTTTCTTATAGCCTTATTTCATAATAAAGTGAAACTTGTCTGTGTGATTCACGTGGAATGGCTTTTACTTGATACACATTCACTAAATAATGATTGCCTTCAGTGCCTTTGCACTTTTTGGCAAAACACATAAGTCATACTGCATGGTGTCAAGACTGCCATCTTAGTATAATGCTGAACAACGTAAATACATTCCTTGTAAACCCATAGGTCAAATTATTTAAGTACTATTTCACATTGGGAAATAAAGTAGTTAATATTGTATTTACATTTTCTATTTTACATGAAGTTTGTCTACATTTGAATACTTCCATTTCACATCAATCAGGTCTTTTTGTTTGTTTGTTTTCTTTTTTTCTTTTTTTCTTTTTTTTTTTTTTTGAGACAGAGTCTCTCTCTGTCACCCATGCTGGAGTGCAGTGGGGCGATTTCAGCTCACTGCAAGCTCCGCCTCCCGGGTTCACGCCGTTCTCCTGCCTCAGCCTCCGGAGTAGCTGGGACCACAGGCGCCTGACACGAAGCCCAGCTATTTTTTTGTATTTTTAGTAGAGACGGGGTTTCACCATGTTAGCCAGGATCGTCTCGATCTCCTGACCTCGTGATCCACTCGTCTCTGCCTCCCAAAGTGCTAGGATTACAGCCATGAGCCACCGCGCCTGGCCCAATCAGTTATTTTTTAATTTATATTTCTAATATTATGATACAATAAAAAACATAGATTTGGTCTTTGCTTCTGGGTTCCTCAGATAGTGCTCTTAAAATGCTTGCAGATAAACGTGCTAGAGAACCTTCTGTTCTAATAGTCAGTCTCTGACCCTGGTTGCTGACCCATAGCTCCTAAGATCTTTGGGATTTCTTGAGTGTTAGGTGCATCTAACACAGAGCTCCCAAATACCTCGAAATTTGCTGGGTGAAGGGAACATCTTTTGTTCTAATGAGGGGGCTCTAATGAGTGGCTCTTGGATAGCCTCAGTATGGGGACTGGTGATTAAAGGAAACAATCATGTGATTAGAGGGTTGGAACTTTCAGTTTTACCCACTGACCTCCAGGGAGTGGAGAGGGGCTGAAGCTTGACTTGATCATCAATGGCTAATGAAGTAATCAATCATGTCTATGTAAGGAAACCTCTATTACATACCCCAAAACAGAGATCGGAGAACTTCTGCATTGCTGAACACTCTAGAGCTCCCTGGAGGGTGGTGCACCAAGAGAGGGCGTGGAAGCTCCACACACCTTCCCACATACCCTGCGCTGTATATGTCTTGCACTTCGGATTGTTCATCTGCAGCCTCTCTCATATTCTTTATTAATATGCTAAACTGGTAAGCATAAGTAAGTGTTCCTCTAAGGTTTGTGGCCCATGGAGCATATTAATCACCCTTAGGAGGGGCTAGTGGGAACCCTGATTTATAGCCAGTCAGCTGGAAATGTAGTTGGCAACCTGCTACTTACAATTGGCATCTGAAGGGGGAGGATCTTGTGGAACTGAGCCCTTAACCTGTGAGACTGGACTCTAACTCCAGCTAGAGAATACTACAATTAAATTGTAGTTAAATTGTAGAACACCCAGTGGGTTTCCACCAGATAATTATTGTTCATGAAGAGAAATCCACATACATTTTGTGGACCAGAGGTGAAGCATTTTGTGTTGAGTGTGGTATTGAGTGTGAGACTGGGAAAAACACTTCAGTTTTTCCTAGTTCTGATAACATTCAAATAAAAATTATGAGATGAAAATAAATTCAAAAGAATGAAATTCATACCAAGCATACTCTTAGACCACAGTGCAATAATAATGGAAATCAATATCAAGAAGATCTCTGAAAACTACACGAATGCATGGAAATTAAACAACTTGCTCCCGAATAATTCCTGAGTGAACACTGAAATGAAATAAAAACAATTTTTAATTAATGAAAATCAGGACACAATTTACCAAGATCTCTGGAATACAGATAAAGCAGTGTTAAGAAGCAAGTATATACCCCTAAATGCCTTCATCAAGAAGTTATAAATAACTCAAAATAGCAATCTAATGTTACACCTAGAGAAACTTTTAGTTTTAGGAAAGTTAGCAGAAGGAAATTAATAACGGAAATTAGAGAACTAAATGAAATTAAGATGCAAAAATCTACACAAAGGATCAATGAACCAAGAGCTGGTTCTTCAAAAGATTAAAGAAGAGTAATAGACTGCTAGCTAGACTTAAAAAGAAAGAAAAAGATGCAATTAAGCACAACCAGAAATGACAAATATGACATTACAACCAATCCCAGAGAAATACAAAAGATCCTCAGAGACTATTATGAATTTTCTATTATTAGAGAATCCAGAGGAAATTGGTAAATTTCTGGAAGCACAGACTCTCCCAAGATTGAATCAGGAAGAAAGTGAACACCTGAATAGACTAATAATAAGTTCCAACATTGAATCCCTAATAAAAAATAGACCAACCAAAAAAAGCCCTGGACCAGATGGATTCCCGGCCAAATTCTGCCTGAAGTTCAAAGAAGAGCTAGTACCAATTCTATTGAAACTCTTTCAAAACATCAAGAAGAGACTCCTCCCTAACTCATTCTGGGAAGCCAGCACCACTCTGATATCAAAATCCGGCAAAAACACAACAAAAAAAGAAAACTTCAGGCCAATATTCCTGATGAATATAGATGAAAAAAATCCTTAACAATATGCTAGCAAGCCAAATCCAGCAGCATATCCGAAAGTTAACTCACCACAGCCCAGGTAGGCTTCATTCCTGGGCTGCAATGCAAATCAATAAGTGCAATTCACCACATAAACAGAGTTAAAAACAAAAACCATGTGATTATCTTAGTAGACATAGGAAAAACTTTCCATAAAATCCAACATCCCTTCATGACAAAAACCCTCAACAGATTAGGCACTGAAGGAAACTCCAAATAATAAGAGCCATGTATGACAAACTCACAGCCAACATCATAGTAAATGGGCAAACACTGAAAGCATCCCCCCTTGAGGACTGGAAAAAGACAAGGATGTCCACTCTAACAACTCCTATGTAACATAGTACTGGAAGTCCTAACCAGAGCAGTCATGCAACAGAAGGAAATAAGGGCATCTGCATAGGAAAAGGAGAAGTCAAGCCATCTCTCTTCACTGACCATATGATTCTATGCCTAGAAAATCCTAAAGATTCTGCCAAATGACTCATGGAACTGATAAATGACTTTAGTGAAGTTTTAGAATACAAAATCAGTGTACAAAAATCAGCAGCATTTCTATACACCAATAACATTCAAACTGAGAGTCAAACCCAGATTGCAACCCCATTCACAGTAGACACATAAAAACATGAAATCCTAGGAATACACCTAACCAAGAAGGCGAAAAATTCCTACAAAGAGAACTACAAAACACTGCTGAAAAAAATCAGAGACAAAAACAAATAAATGGTAAAACATCCCATGATCATGAATTGGAAATATCAGTATCTTAAAGATGGCCATCCTACCCAAAGTATTTACAGATTCAAGGCTATTCCTCTCAAACTACCAATGTCATTTTTAACATATTAGAAAAAAACTATTCTAAAATTCATATAGAACCAAAAGAGAGCCTGAATAGCCAAAGCAATCATAAGGAAAAAGAACAAAGCTGGAGGCATCACACTACCTGACTTCAAACTATACTACAGGGCTACAATAACCAAAACAGCATGGTGCTGATTCAGAAACAGACACATAGGCCAAAGGAACAGAATAGAGAACGTAGAAATAAAGCCACACACCTACAATAATCTGATATTTGAGAAGACTGACTAAAACAAGCAATGGGGAAAGGACTCCCTACTTGATAAATGGTGCCAGGATAACTGGCTAGCCATATGCAGAAGAATAAAACTGGACACATGCCTTTCACCATACACAAAAAATTACTCAAAATTGATTAAAGATTTATATGTAAGACTCAAACTATAAAAATCCTAGAAAAAAGCCTAAGAAATACCCTTCTTGACATTGGTCTTGGTAAAGAATTTATGGCTAACTCCCGAAAAGCAACTGCAACAAAAACAAAAATAGACTAGTGGAACTTAATTAAACTAAAGAGCCTCTACACAGCGAAAGGAACTATCAACACAGTAAAAAGATAACCCACAAAATGTAAGAAAATATTCTCAAACTATGCCATCTGACAAAGGTCTAATATGCGGAACCAATAAGGAACTTAAACAAATCAACAGGAAAAACAAAATAGCCCCATTAATAAATGGATAAAAGACATGAACAGAAACTTCTCAAAAGACATACACAAGGCCAACAAATACATGAAAAAAATGCTCAGCATCACTAATCATCAAAGAAATGCAAATTAAAACCACAATGAGATAACATCTCACACCAGTTTGAATGGTTATTATAATAAAGTCAAGAAATGACAGATGCTGGTGAGGCTACAGAGAAAAGGAAACACTTATACACTGTTGGTGGGAATGTAAATTAGTTCAGCCACTGTAAAAAGCAGTTTGTAAATTTCTCGAAGAACTGAAAACTGACTTACCATTCAACTCAGCAATTCCATTACTGGGTATATATCCAAAGGAAAATAAATTGTTCTACCAAAAACATGCATGCATTTGTATGTTCATTGAAATGCTATTCACAATAACAAAGACATGGAATCAACCTAGCTGCTCATCAATGGTAGACTGGATAAAGAAAATGTGGTACATACACACCATGGAATACTACACAGCTATGAAAAATACAAACTAATATTCTCTGCAGCAACATGGATGTGGTTGGAGGCCATAATCCTAAGCAAATTAATGTGGGAACAGAAAACCAAATACTGCATTTTCTCACTTACAAGTGGAGCTAAACATAGAGCACACATGAACATTAATATGGGAACAATAGGCACTGCAGAATACTAGAAAGGTGGAAATGAAGTAGATCATTGGTTGAAAAACTACCTGTAAGGTACTACACTCATCACTTGGGTGACAAAATCCATACCTCCAACCTCAGCATCATATAATATTCCCAGGTAACAAATCTGCACAGATATTACCTGCTACCAAAAAAAAAAAAAAAATTGAAACTAAAAAAAATTAGGAAGTGAAATTTTCTCATTTAATATTGTAATTTTCTCATACCAACTATTTGACTAATTTTGGAATTTAGTTGTATTCATCTTTTTTCACACTGCTGATAAAGACAACAGAGACTGGGCAATTTACAAAAGAAAGAGGTTTAATTGGACTTAGAGCTCCACTTGGCTGGGGAAAGCCTCATAATCATGGCAGAAGGCAGTGAGGAGCAAGTCACATCTTACTTGGATGGTGGCACGCAAAGAGAGGAGTGCTTCTGCGGGGAAACTCCCCTTTTAATAATCATCAGATCTCGTAAGACTTATTCACTTCATGAGAACAGCACAGGAAAGACCTGTCCCCATGATTCAATTACCTCCCACCAGGTCCCTCCCACAACACATGGGAATTCAAGATGAGATTTTGGTATAGACTCAGCCAAACCGTATCAATGGTCTTTTCTAGACAGCAAGTATATATGATTTGAAGTTACATGTTTATTCACAATTTTGTTTGCTAAATCAATCTCATGTATTAGCTAGAATACATTACATTCATATTATATTATATGTTTAGGGTGTTTTGTTGTTGTTGTTGTTGTTTTTTTTTTTTTGCTTTTTTATGCCAAGAATATTTTGCAACAGTAAATACATGAGGATGTATTTTTGGCTTATCTGGATGGTACAATAATTATGCCTTTGAATATCCTTTTCTTAAGAACAATCTAAAACCTCTTATTTTAAAATGATGGCAAATTGTAATGTACAATACATTAACAATAGCATTTGCTTAGGAGAATAATGCAGAAAATGGGATCTGGGACTTCTAATTTTACATAAAAATGTGTTTGTATATTATAAATATAATTCAAATGTATATTGAATTATAAATATAATTCAAATGTATATTGAATTATAAATATAATTCAATGTATATTGAATTAAAATATAATTCAATGTATATTGAATTAAAATATAATTCAATGTATATTGAATTATAAATATAATTCAAATATATAATAATATTAACTATGAAATTGAAATGTGTGATGGAGAAGTGCAAACTAATAACAAGTTCCAACACTGAATCCATAATACAATATAATACAATATAAGAAAAGCAGAAATCCTCCTTGATGTTTTTAAAAAACCTGTAACAAGCTGGGTGCAGTGGCTCATGTCCATAATCTCAGCACTTTGGGAGGCTGAGACAAGCAGATCACTTGAGGTCAGGAATTTGAGACCAGTCTGGCCAACATGGTGAAACGCCATTTCTACCAAAAATATAAAACATGAGCTGGGCATGGTGATGGGTGCCTGTAATCCCAGCTACTCAGGAGGCTGAGGCAGGAGAATCACTTGAACCCGGGAAGTGAAGGTTGCAGTGAACCAAGATCACACCACTGCACTCCGGCCTAGGCAACAGAGTGAGACTCCATCTCAAATAAATAAATAAATAAATAAAAAGGAAAAAGAAAGAAACAAAATGAAACAGAAAACCTGTGGCCAGTATTTTGATATCAGATTCCTTTTGTTTTCACTTGATTTCCTAATTGTGACAATAGTTTTCAATGAAAAATCTGTAGATTCCTTTATAGTTTCCCTTCAGTCTTATGACACAATTTTTAAGGGTCAGTTAAAAAGAAAAGTGACTCTGAAACTGAGTTAATGTTATCTGTGCTGGACAAATTAGAATTAAACTTCTATGGCTGCCTCATCAGTGTCATCATCTAACCAAGGCCACCTCTTGACACCTTGTGTGCTCTGATGTTTTGTCCCCTCCCTACTCCTTCCTCTGTCTCCTCAATGAATTATTGAAAATATGTTGCTTCCATGGTCATTCCTACCTTTATTTTCTTTCTGTTTTGAGACCTCTGAGAATCATAGTATTCTTCTCAAACTGGCCAGCAATACTGGCATCAATGTGCTGTTCATTTCCTTGATGCCTTATGTGGTGGTTAATATTGAGTGTCAACATGATTGGACTGAATTATTGTTCCTGGGTGTGTCTGTAAGGGTGTTTGCCAGAGAAGATTAACATTTGAGTCAGTGCACTAGGAGAAGCAGACCCACCCTTAATCTGGGAAGGAACCATCTAATCGGCTGCCAGTGTGGCTAGGATAAAAGTCGGCAGAAGAAGGTGGAAGAACTAGACTGGCTAAGTCTTCTGGCCTCTGTCTTTCTCCTGTGCTGGATGTTTCTGCTCTCGAATATTAGACTTCAAGTTCTTCAGCTTTTGGAGTCTTTGACCTACACCAGTGGTTTACGAGTGGCTCTTGGGCCTTTGACCACAGACTGAAGTCTACACTGTCAACTTCCCTACTTTTGAGGTTTTGAGACTCAGAGTGGCTTCCTTGCTCCTCAGCTTGTAGACGGCCTATTGTGGGACTTCACCTTGTGATGGTGTAAGTCAATACCCCTTAGTAAACTCCTTTTCATATATACATCTATCCTATTAGTCCTCTCCCTCTAGAGAACCCTGACTAATACACTTTATCAATTCCCCTTATTATTTATTTACTAATCTTTTCTCTGTTTCTATCCTCAATAGCTTCTTTCACTTATTCTTTACTTTTAAATACTTTAAAAACATAAAGCCATTTTTCAGAGCTTGCCCATATATGCTTTTCTTACCTCAAAATGTAACATACACCTGTTTCCTCTTTCACAGGAATGTGTCCTTCTTTCTCTCTGCTTAAGCAGTTTACAGTCCTCTCTTGTCTGGGAATTCATACCCTGAATGTGATCTTCCCTATTTCTCAATTGCCTCTTACACCTGTCTTCAGTCAGACTCTCCAGGCCAATCACTGCCTTGAAATCTGCATAATTTTTCTCCCCCAATTTTTCTAGCAAGTTCTTTGTAATTGAATTACATACTGGCCATTCTTCTTCTTACAATAAGGTTTTTTTTCTTTATTGCAGGAGTTCAGAAAATAGTAATGAATGAATAATAAGGTACATCTGCAGCTTTAACTCCTTATTTACAAACTCACGCATCCTGTTGCCAGTTTAGCATTTCAAATTGATTGTCTCACATCTCAAACTTTAGATATAGAAACAGAATTATTGATGTATGTTCTCAAATCTGCTCAGATTGTAAATCTGTAAATTTCAGTAAATGCCACTATCATGTCTTGAATTACTCAAACCAAAACAAGTAGTTTACTATTCCTATCCTCTATACCTTGCTGTCATCTAATTCAATCCCACTGTTGTTATCTATCTATCTATCTATCTATCTATCTATCTATCTATATAACCATTTTGCTCTCTAGCCATCATCTCAACTACCATCTATTTGGATAGATGATTCAGACATAAGCTTGAACTAATGAACAATATATTGTCCTGTGTCTCCAGTACCTACAACATATAATATGGGAATGAAGAAATAGCAATGATAGTAGCCCCCTTACGATCATACTATGTGATTCGTTTGCAGAGTGTATTAGTCTGTTGTCACACTGCAGTAAAGAAAAATCTGAGACTTGGTAATTTACATTGAAAAGAGATTTAATTGGCTTATGTTTCTGCAGGCTGTACAGGAAGCATGGCAGCATCTGCTTCTGGGGAGGCCTCAAGGAGCTTTTACTCTTGGCAGAAGCAAAGCTGGAGCAGGCATGTTCACATAGCCAGAGCAAGAGGAAGAGAAGGGGTGGAGATGCTACACATCTTTATACAACCAGATCTCATGAGGACCCACTATCCCAACAGCACCAAGGATGAGGATGATTGTGTTAAACCATGAGAAACAGCCCCTATTATCCAATCACTGCCAACCAGGCCCCACCTCCAACATTGGGGATTACCATTCGACATGAGATTTGAACAGGGACACAGATCCAAACCATTATCACTGAGTAAATATTTTCCGTTCCTGCAGCCTTGAAATGTGCCAGGCTCTTGTGATTTACGGTGATTCCTAGGTGGGGAAACTTCCTTCCAGGGACAAAGTAAGGGTGCTGCTAAACTAGAAGTTGGGACTAGCAGTTGACTTTGGGCCCCTCTCCAGTGTAGTGTTCTCAGTGGTAGGTTTAGTACAGATAAGCATGGTCTGGTATCACAGAAAGGGGTGTCTATTGGGATACTTTTGAATAAAGTCTACAAGCTGACAACGCAGGTATTTCTTTGGTGGTTTCTCATCCTAATTGCTTCTACAACATTTAATCAAAATGAGTACGAGTTTGCCTAAGGTTAACAATATTAGTGATGGATTATTTTGACACTAACCTTCTGTGGCTTCCAGCCTCTCTTTTGGGCTACTCCTGAGTCAGGGTAAATAGTCATGAAATGTGAAGGTACAGATAGGAGCAGTGCCTTGTATGGAAAAAAACAATTGAGATTGCATGAGGCACAGCTACGAGAAATCTTCCCAGCGCTTTAATGTTATGTGTATAGGGTTTTGTGGAACTCTGCAGATGCCTCAAAATTGTCTACTATGCAAAAAGCCACAAGTAGGAGAAATAGCCTATCTAGAATGTCTTCAGAGAGTACTACCTCACTAATTTATTTATGTATAGCCATGGAGGTTCTTAAAGATAATGTGGACCCACACAATTGAATGCATGCTCAGGTCCAGAATATTACAACCTGAAATTCCATCGTCTGCTAGTTTGTAAAAGAAGAAAGAATAAACATCTACCTGCCCAGGGATGAAGGAATCCTGTAAGTTGTGCCATAATTACCACTTGATAGAAGAAATGTTTTTTACCAAGAAATAGAAAAGAAGAATAGGGAAAAAAGAGGAGAAAATTACGAAAGAGAGGAAAAACTCAGGAAAAACGGGGAAGTTGCCAAGAATTGCAAATGATTACTCAAAATGATGAGTTTACTTTTTGTACAAATATACCACTCAGTTTCTCATGGACTGAAATATTTGCTGGCAAACAGGAAGGAACTGGTCAGATTCCCAATTTTAACAAGAAGAGAATGATGAGGAAATGCTCTGATGACAACTGTCTATTTGAGGAGTTTCACAACAAGTTGACTCTGACTAGCACAGTGCACCAGCCTCCATTTGGCTGCCATCATGGGAGCCAGCTAAACAAGGGCTACCCCAGAAATTGGAGGAGAAAAATATTTGCCTGATGAATAGTAAGCCAGAAGTAGTAAAGAGGACTGCTTGGGTCAGATAGAAAATGTACACAAGAGTTACTTACCTAAACTCGAGCAGAAACTGAAAAAAAAAAAAAAAAAAGCAAACAAACGAAACATTCAGTAAACATGAGACAGCTTGTTAGATGTTCTCTGTATCAACTGGATTGTTCTTCTCATCACAGTGTCTCTATACAGGCTTGGCCACAAGTCTCAGGGCATCAAATTGAGGATTCCCTAAGAGGTTAGGACAGGATAATTTATTAGTTTGCAGTTCTATTAGCATCTCCAAATCAATAGCCTCACCTCAAGGGTTCATCGCTGGCAGCACTTAATCCAAAGATTAAAAAGAAGGAAGAAAAGAGAAAGAACAAAACAGCAGCAGTTCCATCAATATCTGAAAGAGCAATGTAAAAGAGAACGACATGTGACAAATAACGTTATTAATAATAGGGCCAGTTAAAGGTACTGTTTCTAATAACACTATGAAAATCTTTCTTAACTCTCTCTCTGTAGAAAAAATAAAAATAAACAATCTGTTTCCAATGAGCACTGCCAATTCAGAATTTTGAGGTGTGCTATATAAGGTTTGTGGTGTAAATGGGGATATAGAATATAGAGCTTTCATACTTTCACAAAATAATAAATTAGTCATTTTACAATTGCATGTCCCTATCAATTAAATGTAAGCTTCAGAAGAAGATGAATATCTTAGTCCATTTGAACTTCTATAACAAAACACCCAAGACTGGATGGCTTTGAAAAACATGCACTTATTTCTCACAGTTCTGCAGGCCAAAAAGTCCAAAACCAAAGTCAAATTTGATGTTTGGTGAGGGTCCACTTTCTGGGTTATAGATGACGCCTTCTTATTGTGTCCTCACTTGGTGGAAGGGTGATGTATCTCTTTTGGATGTTTGTGTTTTTGAGAACACAAACTTATATAGTTTGGCTGTGTCCCCACCCAGATCTCGTCTTGAATTATAGTTCCCATAATTCCTACATGTCATGGGAGGAACCCAGTGGGAGGTAATCGAATCATGAGGGTGGTTACCCCCATGTTGTTCTCATGATACTGAGTGAGTTCTCACGGGATTTGATAGTTTTTCAAGGGGCTCTTTCCCCTTTGTTTGGCACTTCTCCTTGTAGCTGCCATGTGTTAGCTTCCCCTTCCACCATGATTGTAAGTTTCCTGAGGCCTCCCCAGTCATGCTGAACTGTGAGCCAATTAAACCTCTTTCCTTTGTAAATGTCCCAGTCTCAGGTATTTCTTCCTAGCAGCGTGAGAACAGACTAATACACAAACATTCAGACCATAGCAACAAAGGACTATATCTGGCTTATTCAGAGCCATGCAGCAGAAAATTATGAAGCCAGTATGAGAGGTGAGGGTCAAAAGAACCATTAAAAGCCACAGGTGGCTCTGGGAAGACAAGCACAAGCGGCCAATGCAGGGCAGATGGGAGGATTGGCTGGAAGTGCTTGTGCCACTACAGCCGTGACTCAGAGGCCATATTCTGGGGCAGGAAACACACAGTACAGGCTGCCCAAGTAGCCTTTCAGGGTTCACATGAAAATGCAAACATTTTGCTTTTTTATAATTATCCCTGCTTGACTTTTTTAGATAGTACTTCCTTTGTCTTTTTTGTCCTTGTCTTCCAAAACTACACTTCTTGTTCTTCTAATTATATACTCTTTACTTCAGAGAGCCCATCTTCATCCTGTCTCAGTTATTTCCTCAGTGCCCATGATCTTCCCAACTCTGCACCTTCATCTTGCCATCTAGACCCTTATCTTCAGTGACTTGCTACATAAATATCTGTCTATTGCTTCATCATTTCAGATTTCACCATTAATTTCTTATCATTTGATACAGTTTGGATATATGTCCCCACCCAAATCTCATGTTCAATTGTAATCCCCAGTATTAGAGGTGGGCCCTAGTGACAGGTGATTGGATCATAGGGGTGGATTTTCATGAATGGTTTAGTGCCATCCCCTTGGTGTTGTCTTTGTGATAATGAGTGACTTATTGCAAGATCTGGCTGTTTAAAAGTGTGTGACAACTTGCTTTCCCTCTGTGACTTTTGCCATGTGATGTGTCTGCTCTCCCTTCACCTTCCACCATGATTGTAACTTTCTTGAGGCCTCCCCAGAAGCTGAGCAGATGCCGGCATCATGCTTCCTGTACAGCCTGCATAACCATGAGCAAATTTCCTTTATAAATTTTCCCCCAGTCTCAGATATTTTTAATAGCAATTCAAGAACAGACTAATACATCATTCAGACTTTTTTTTCTTTTTTCAATGTCTCCATCTCTCTCAGAGGATATAATTTTAGGCATAATAACTTAGTCCTTTATATGTTTCATACTCTAGATAATCATTTGCTTATTTTTTTAACCTTTACCTTCTCAGCAATTTCTCAGATTTTTTGGCTAGCACCTTTACTCAAAGTTTAAAGTTATCTGTCTATTAATCCTTGAGGAGAGCCTGCTTTCACAACAGTCAGTCAATAGGCAACAAGATGTACTAGTAATAAAAATAAAAGCTTTGGATCTGGAATCTGAATACCTGGATTTCAAACCCAATCTCACAAACAACCAATTGTGGGATTGTGGGCAACTTAATTGAAATCTTGATGTCTATGTTAGTCCATTTTCATGCTGCTAAGTAAGACATACATAAGACTGGGTAATTTATAAAAGAAAGAGTTTTAATTGACTCACAGTTCCACATGGCTGGGGAGGCCTCACAATCATGGTGGAAGGCAAAGAGGAGCAAAGTCATGTTTTACAAGGATGGTGGCAATCAAGAGAGCTTGTGTAGGGGAATTCTCCCTTATAAAACCATCAGATCTCATGAGTCTTATTCACTATCATGAGAACAGCATGGGAAAGACCCACCCCCATGATTCAATTACCTCCCAACATGTCCCTCCCACAATGGGAGGGAACTGTGGGAGCTACAATTTGATATTTGGGTGGGGACACAGCCAAACCATATCAATATCCCACTTTCTATGTAAAGTCTAATAGTTGCCGCTAAGATCTCTGCAGGGATTAGGAGCTGGGTCTTGGTAAACTGTAATATTTCCATATGTATTATTGTTTTATTATTGATGACAAATAAATATTTTAAAGACACAACTTGCATTTGACCCTTTTGCCTTTATTTAAATTTTCACTGATTATAAACATCAATTTTGGATTCTTCTTCTTACATTTTACTACATAGAACCTGTTTCAACTTGGCTGTTATGATAAAAACTGTATCTCTTTCTATAACTCAATCCAGATTTCCAGAGACATTTAGAACAGAAGCCAAATCATTCAATATGCCTAATATCTCCTGAATGTACAGTTGAACCAATCCTTGTACAAAATACATAAAGAAAAACTAAACACTAACTCTGGACAATGAATAAGAGAAAGTACACATTGTCATGTATGTGAATAGTCTCTGAATATTTCACAGACAATAAGTGATGCTTAAAGCAATCTTTATAGTCATCTATTTTCTTTACTAAATTAGAGAAATATACAATAGATTTTTTGAATATTCTTTTAAAACATTTAAACATTCAGAAAGCATTTGAAGGAAATTGGTAATCTCATTTATCTCAAATACATTATGTTGATAAATGAATAAATGAAAATTTTATTTACACTTACATTTTTATTATAAGTGTATAATTTTATCTTTAATAATTCAAAAATGAATTATATTGTATAAGACAATGTGGATTCATTCTAAAATGTTCAATACTCATGCTTCTTACCAAGTACTACTTTTCTGTTTTACATTGTAAATAATTTAAATGTAGTGATTTAATTAGTAGAGTTTGTGGTCATGCAATTTTATTTCATCAAAATACAAAATAATGCATAAAAATAATTATGCCTTCAGAGTTCTATAGGCCACTTTGAAAACTCCCAGAAAGAAAGAAAAATAATCTATTTCTCGAAGTTGTTAGTAATCAGACAGCACAGTCTACCTTTATTCTTGGGAGGAAAAAATGACAGTGACCTTTTCTGTAAGTCAAACCCTATATATGACTTAAAAGCCCCCTTAAGCTTAAGGTAACCTTTGAAAAATTTCTTGATGCACCCCACACAATTCCTGTAAGCATCTTGATATGTGACCCTTGTGTGAAGCAAAGTGCTTATTTCTTTGGCTGTTTTGTTGCTTCATTTCATTTAAGAGTCATTTTTGCCTTGAAGTCAAGATCTGTGTCTCCCCCATATATTCTTCCTTTTATGATACCTATTAAGGTTTACATATTTGATGTCTTCTTAGGCAAAGTGAAATGAATAACAAATAGGTAAACATATGAGAGAAAGTTGTTGGGTTCCGTTCCAAGATGGCCGAAAAGGAACAACTCCAGTCTGCAGCTCCTAGTGTGATCAACGCAGAAGCTGGGTGATTTCTGCATTTCCAAATGAGGTACTTGATTCATCTCATTGGGACTGGTTGGACAATGGGTGCAGCCCATGGAGGGTGAGCTGAAGCAGGGTGGGGCATCACCTCACCCAAGAAGGGCAAGAGGTTGGGGGATTTCCCTTTCCTAGCCAAGGGAAGCCATGACAGACTGTACCTGGAAAAACGCGACACTTCCACTCAAATACTGGGCTTTTCCCACAGTCTTAGAACTGGCAGACCAGGAGATTCTCTCCTATACCTGGCTGGGTGGGTCCCACACCCACAGAGCCTTGCTCACCGCTAGTGCAGCAGTCTGAGATCGACCTGCGAGGCTGCAGCTGGGCAGTGAGAGGGGCATCTACCATTGCTGAGACTTGAGTAGGTAAACAAAGTGCCTGGGAAGCTCAAACTAAGCAGAGCACACCACAGCTCAGCAAGGTCTACTGCCTCTATAGGCTGCACCTCTGTGGGCAGAGCATAGCTGAACAAAAGGCAGCAGAAATTTCTGCAGACTTAAACGTCCCTGTCTGACAGCTCTGAAGAGAGCAGTGGTTCTCCCAGCATGACATTTGAGCTCTGAGAATGGACAAACTGCCTCCTCAAGTGAGTCTCTGATCCCCGTGTAGCCTAACTTGGAGACATCTCCCAGTAGGGGCCGAAAGACACCTCATACAGGCAGGTGCCCCTCTGGGATGAAGCTAACAGAGGAAGGATCAGGAAGCAATATTTGCTGCTCTGCAATATTTGCTCTTCTGCCACCTCCGCTGGTGATACCCAGGCAAACAGGGTCTGGAGTGGACCTCCAGCAAACTTCAACAGACCTGCAGCTGAGGGACCTGACTGTTAGAAGGAAAACTAACAAACAGAAAGGAATAGCATCAACATCAACAAAAAGGACATCCACACCAAAACCCCATCTGTAGGTCACCAACATCAAAGATCAAAGGTAGGTAAAACCACAAAGATGGAGAGAAACCACAGCAGAAAAGCTGAAAAGTCTAAAATCCAGAGTGCCTCTTCTCCTCCAAAGGAACGCAGCTCCTCACCAGCAATGGAACAAAGCCAGACGGAGAATGACTTTGATGAGCTGACAGAAGTAGGCTTCAGAAGGTCGACAATAACAAACTTCTCTGAGCTAAAGGAGCATGTTCTAATGCATTGCAAGCAAGCTGGCTTGAAAAAAGATTGGATGAATGGCTACCTAGAATAAACAGTGTAGAGAAGACCTTAAATGACCTCGTGGAGCTGAAAACCATGGCACGAGAACATCGTAACACATGCACAAGCTTCAGTAGCCAATTTGATCAACTGAAATAAAAGATATCAGGGATTGAAGATCAATTAATGAAATCAAGCAAGAAGAGAAGTTTAGAGAAAAAAGAGTAAAAAGAAATGAACAAACCCTCCAAGAAATATGAGACTATGTGAAAAGACCAAGTCTACGTTTGATTGGTATACCTGAAAGTGATGGGGAGAATAGAACCAAGTTGGAAAACACTCTTCAGGATATTATCCAGGAGGACTTCCCCAACCTAGCAAGGCAGGCCAACATTCCAGTTCAGGAAAGACAGAGAACACCACAAAGATACTCCTTGAGAAGAGCAACCACAAAACACATACTTGTCAGATTCACCAAGATTGAAATGAAAGAAGAAATGTTAATGGCAGCCAGAGAGAAAGGTCGGGTTACCTACAAAGGGAAGCCCATCAGAAAAACAGCAGATCTCTTGGCAGAAACCCTACAAGCCAGAAGAAAGTGGGGGCCAATATTCAACATTCTTAAAGAAAAGAATTTTCAAACCAGAATTTCATATTCAGCAAGAGTCAACATTCGTCACTGGGCTGTATTCAGGAGACCCATCTCACATGTAGAGACACACATAGGCTCAAAATAAATGGATGGAGGAAGATCTACCAAGCAAATGGAAAAGAAAAAATAAAAAAAGCAGGTGTTGCAATCCTAGTCTCTGTAAAACAGACTTTAAACCAACAAAGATCAAAAGAAACAAGACCATTACGTAACGGTAAAGGGATCAATTCAACAAGAAGAGCTAAGTATCCTAAATATATATGCATCCAATACAGGAACACCCAGATTCATAAAGCAAGTCCTTAGAGACCTACAAAGAGACTTAGACTCCCACACAATAATAATGGGAGACTTGAACACCCCACTGTCAGTATTAGACAGATCAATGAGACAGAAGGTTAACAAGGATATTCAGGATTTGAACTCAGCTCCACACCAAGCAGACCTAAGACATATCTACAGAACTCTCCACTCCAAATCAACAGAATGTACATTCTTCCCAGCATCACATCACACTTATTCTAAAATTGACCACATAATTGGAAGTAAAGCACTCTTCAGCAAATGTAAAAGAACAGATATCACAACAAACTCTCTTTCAGACCACAGTGCCATCAAATTAGAACTGAGTAGGAAACTCACTCAAAACCGCACAACTACATGGAAACTGAACAACCTGCTCCTGAATGACTACTGGGTATATAACGAAATGAAGGCAGAAATAAAGATGTTCTTTGAAACCAATGAGAACAAAGACACAACATACAAGAATCTCTGGGACACATTTAAAGCAGTGTGTACAGGGAATTTTATAGCACTAAATGTCCACAAGAGAAAGCAGGAAAGATCTAAAATCGACACCCTAATATCACAATTAAAAGAACTAGACAAGCAAGAGCAAACAAATTCAAAAACTAGCCAAAGGCAAGAAGTAACTAAAGATCAGAGCAGAACTGAAGGAGATAGGGACACAAAAAAGCCTTCAAAACATCAATGAATCCAGGAGCTGGATTTTTTAAAAGATCAACAAAATTAAAAGACCACTAGAAAGACTACTAAAGAAGAAAAGAGAGAAGAATCAAATAGATGCAATGAAAATGATAAAGGGAATATCATCACCGATCCCACAGAAATACAAACTACTATCAGAGAATACTGTAAACACCTTTATGCAAATAAACTAGAAAATCTAGAAAGAAATGATAAATTCCTGGACACATAGACCCTCCCAAGACTAAACCAGGAAGAAGTTGAATCTCTGAATAGACCAATAACAGGTTCTGAAATTGAGGCAATAACTAATAGCCCACCAATTAAAAAAAGTTCAGGACCAGAAGGATTCACAGTCAAATTCTACCAGAGGTACAAAAAGGAGCTGGTACCATTCCTTCTGAAATTATTCCAATGAATAGAAAAAGAGGAAATCCTCTCTAACTCATTTTATGATGCCAGCATCATCCTGATACCAAAGCCTGGCAGAGATACAACAAAAAAAGAAAATTTTAGACCAATATCCCTGATGAATATCGATGCAAAATCCTCAATAAAATACTGGCAAACTGAAATCAGCAGCAAATCAAAAAGCTTATCCATCACAAACAAGTCGGTTTCATCCCTGGGAGGTGAGGCTGGTTCAACCTATGCAAATCAATAAATGTAATCCACCACATAAACAGAACCAATGACAAAAACCACATGATTATCTCAATAGATGCAGAAAAGGCCTTCGACAAAATTCAGCAGACCTTCATGCTAAAAACTGTCAATAAACCAGGTGTTGAAGGAATTTATATCAAAATAATAAGAGCTATTTATGACAAACCCACAGCCAATATCATACTGAATGGGCAAAAGCTAGAAGCATTCCCTTTGAAAACCAGCACAAGACAAGGATGCCCTCTCTCACCACTCCTATTCAACAAAGTGATTGGCCAGGGCAATCAGGCAAGAGAAAGAAATTCAATTAGGGAAAGAGGAAGCCAAATTGTCCCTAAATACAAATGACATGATTGTATATTTAAAAACCCCATCATTTCCGCCCTCCTTAAGCTGATAAGCAACTTCAACAAAGTCTCAGGACACAAAATCAATGTGCAAAAATCACAAGCATTCCTATACACAAATAACAGACAAACAGATAACCAAATCATGAGTGAACTCACATTCACAATTGCTACAAAGAGAATAAAATACCTAGGAATCCAACTTACAAGGGATGTGAAGGACCTCTTCAAGGAGAACTACAAACCACTGCTCAATGAAATAAAAGAAGACACAAACATGGAGGAACATTCCATGCTCATGGATAGAAAGAGTCAATATCTTGAAAATGGGCATACTGCCCAAGGTAATTTATAGATTCATGCCATCCCCATCAAGTTACTAATGACTTTCTTCACAGAATTGGGGAAAACTACTTTAAAGCTCATATGGAACCAAAAAGAGCCCACATTGCCAAGACAATCCTAAGCAAATAGAACAAAGCTGGAAGCATCACTCTACCTGACTTCAAACTATACTACAAGGCTACAGTAACCAAAACAGCATGGTTCTGGTACCAAAGCAGATATATAGACCAATGGAACAGAACAGAGTCCTCAGAAATAATACCACACATCTAAAGCCATCTGATCTTTGACAAACCTGACCAAAACAAGAAATAGGGAAAGGATTCCCTATTTAATAAATGGTGCTGAGAAAACTGGCTAGCCATACGTAGAAAGCTGAAACTGGATCCCTTCCTTACACCTTATACAAAAACTAATTCAAGATAGATTGGAGACTTAAATGTTAGACCTAAAACCATAAAAATCCTAGAAGAAAACCTAGGCAATTACCATTCAAGTCACAGGCATGGGCGAAGACTTCATGACTAAAACACCAAAAGCAATGGCAACAAAAGCCAAAATTGACAAATGGGACCTAATTAAACTAAAGACCTTCTGCACAGCAAAAGAGACTAACATCGGAGTGAACAGGCAACCTACAGAATGGGAAAAATTTTTGCAATCTACCCAACTGACAAAGGACTAATATCCAGAATCTATAAAGAACTTAAACAAATTTACAAGAAAAAAATGAACAACCCCATCAAAAAGTGAGCAAAGGATATGAACAGGCACTTCTCAAAAGAAGACATTTGTGCAGCCAACAGACACATGAAAAAATGCTCATCATCACTGGTCATCAGAGAAATGCAAATCAAAAGCACAATGAGATACCATCTCACGCCAGTTAGAATAGCAATCATTAAAAAGTCAGCAAACAACAGATGCCGGAGAGCATACGGAGAAATAGGAACACTTTTAGATTGTTGGTGGCAGTGTAAATTAGTTCAACCATTATGGAAGACAGTGTGGCAATTCCTCAAGGATCTAGAACTAGAAATACCATTTGACCCAGCGATGCCACTACTGGGTATATAAACAAAGGATTATAAATCATGCTACCATAAAGACACATGCACACATATGTTTATTGCAGCACTATTCACAATAGCAAAGACTTGGAATCAACCCAAATGTCCATCAATGATGGAATGGATTAAGAAAATGTAGCACATATACACCATGGAATACTATGCAGCCATAAAAAAGGATAAGTTCATGTCCTTTGCAGGGACATGGATACAGCTGGAAACCATCATTCTCAGCAAACTATCACAAAGACAGAAAACCAAATACTGCATGTTCTCATTCATAGGTGGGAATTGAGCAATGAGAACACTTGGACACAAGGCGGGGAACATCACACACCAGAGTCTCTCAGGGCAGGGGGCGGGGTGGGCTGGGGGAGGGATAGCATTAGGAGAAATACATAATGTAAATGATGAGTTGATGGGTGCAGCAAACCAACATGGCACATGTATACCTGTGTAACAATCCTGCACATTGTGCACATGTACCCTAGAACTTAAAGTATAATTTAAAAAATAAAAATAAAACCAAGTTGTTTATGAAAAAAACCAAAAAAGATAAAACAAAACATATGAGAAAAAATATGTAAATAGAAAAAAATTCGTTTTCAAATATCTTCAAATGACTTGTGGTAAAATAGAATACAAAAATCAAAATTTAGAAAAGCAAGAGCAAATCAAACCTAAAATTAGTAGAAGGAAAGAAATAATAAACATCAGAGGAGAAATAAATGAAATTGAAATAAAAAAATAAAAAAAGATTAATGAAAGAAAAGGTTGGTTTCTTAAAAAGTTAAACAAAGTTGACCAACCTATAGCCAGACTAAGAAAAAAGAGAGAAGACTCAAACAAATAAAATCAAAACAATAAAACAGACATTACAATGGATACTTCCGAAGTTCGTAGGATCATTAATGTATGAGCATGTAGTTGCTCATAACTCTGAGCAACTACATGCCAATATGTTGGAAAATCTAGAAGAAATAGACACATTCCTAGATACATGCAACCTATCAAGATTGAACAAGGAAGAAATACAAAACCTGAGCAGACCAACAATATGTAATGAGATTGAGGCCATAATAAATTTTCCTAGTAAAGAAGAGTCCAGGACCTGTTGGCTTCACTGCTGAATTCCACCAAACATTTAAAGAGCAACTAATACCAGTCCTAATCAAACTATTCCAAGAAATAGAGAAGGAGGCAATACTTCCAAACTCATTCTATGAGGCCAGTATTACCTCAATACCAATACAGAACAAGGACATATCAAGAACTATAGGCCAATATCTCTAATAAATACTCATACAAAAATCCTCAACTTGCTAGTGAGTTTGACACTAGCAAGTTGAACTCAGCAATACATTAGAAATATCATTTATCATAATCAAGTGGGATTTATCCCTGGGATACAAGAATGGTTCATCATATGCAAATAAATCAATGTGATACATCATAACATCAGAATAAAGTACAAGAATCATATGACCGTTTCAACTGATGCTGAAAACGTACTTTATAAAATTCAACATCCCTTCATAAGAAAAAAAGTCTTCAAAAAATCGACTATAGAAGGAACATACATCAACACAATGAGAGCCATATGTAACAGACCCATAACTATTATTATACCAAATGGGGAAAAGCTGAAAGCCTTCTAAGATCTGGAACAAAACAAGGATGCCCATGTTCACCACTGTTATTCAACATGGTACTGGAAGTCCTAGCTAGAGCCATCAGACAAGACAAGTAAATAAAGGGCGTTCAGATTAGAAAGGAAGAAGTCAAATTATCCCTGTTTGCAGATAATATGGTCTATATTTGGAAAAACCAAAAGACTTCACAATAAATGGTTAGAACTGATAAACAAATGTAGCAAAGTTGATAAGATTTAAAATTATTAGAATTGATAAACAAAATCAACATACACAAATCAGTAGCATTTCTCTATGCCAACAGTGAACAATGTGAAAAAGAAATAAAAAAGCAATCCCAGTTACAATAGCCATACATAAAATTGCATACCTAGCAATTCACTTAACTCATGAAGTGAAAGACCTCTGTAATGAAAACTATAAAACATTAATGAAATCGAAAAGGTCATAAAGAAATTGAAAAATATTCCATGATCATGGATTGGAAGACCCAATATTGTTAAAATGTCCAAACTACCCAAAGCAATCTACATATTAAATGTAATCACTATCAAAATACCAATGACATTCTTCACAGAAATAGAAAAACAAAAAAAGAATTTTATAATTTAAATGGAACCACAAATGGCCCAGAATAATAATAATAATTATTATTATTAGAAGCTATTCTAAGAACAAAACTGGGAGAATCACATTACCTGGCTACAAATTATACCACTGAACAGAGTGATAATAACCAAAACAGCATGGTACTGGCATGAAAACAGACACACAAACAATGAAACAGAATAGAACCCAGAAACAAATCCACAGACTTACAGTAAACTTATTTTTGACAAAGTTGCCAAGAGCATACACTCGGGAAAAGACAGTTTCTTTAATAGATGGGGCTGGGAAAACTGGATATCCATATGTAAAAGAATGAAACTAGACCCCTATCTCTTGCCATATACAAAAATCAAATCAAAATGGATTAAAGACTTAAATCTAAGACATCAGACTATGAAACTGAGACTATGAAATTCAGACTAAGAAGACATACAAATGGCAAACAGGCCTGTGAAAAGGTGCCCAACACTGATTATCAGAGAAATGCAAATCAAACTACAATGAGGTATTATCTTGCCCCAGTTAAAATGGCTTATATCCAAAAGAAAGGCAAAATGCTGGCAAGGATGTAGAGAAAAGGGAACCCTTGTACACTGTTGTTGAGAATGTAAATTCATACAAACACTATGGAGAACAGTTTTGAGGTTCCTGAAAAAACAAAAGCTTGAGCTACCATATGATCCACTAATCCCACTGCTGGGTATATACCCAAAAGAAAGGAAGTCAATATATCGAAAAGATATCTGCACTCCTATGTTTGTTGCCACACTGTTCACAATAGCTAAGTATTGGAAGCAACCTAAGTGTCCATCAACAGATCAATGGATAAAGAAAATATGGTACATATAGACAATGGAGTACTATTCACCCATAAAAAGAATGAGATCCTGTCATTTTCTATGACATGAATGGAACTGGAGATTATTATGTTAAAGAGAAATAACTCAGACACAGAAAGACAAACATCACATGTTCTCACTTATTTGTGGGATCTAAAAATCAAACCAATTGAACTCATGGGCATAGAAATAAAAGGGTAGTTACCAGACATTGGGAAGGGTAGTGGGGGGCTGGAGAGCAGGTGGGGATGGATAATGGGTGCAAAAACAATTTTTTGATGAATAAGACCTACTATTTGATAGCATAATAGGGTGACTACAGTCAATAATAACTTAATTGTACATTTTAAAATAACTTAAAGGATATAATTGGATTGTTTGTAACTCAAAGCTTAAAAGCTTAAGGGAATGGATAATCCATTTTCCGTGATGTGCTTATTTTGCATTTCATGCCTGTATAAACAATTCAGATACCCCGTAAATCTATACACCTACTGTGTACCCACAAAAAATTAAGAAAATAAAAATAAATTAGAAGAAAAAACAACAAAATTTAAAGGAAACTAGCTAGAGATGTGACGTCTAAAAATTAAGAGAAAGAGGAACTTGCAAGAATACATGGAATTTGAAAAAAATGAGTCATGAAGGTTGTATAAAGATAGATAAATTGTATAAATTTAAAAGGGTGAAAGGAATGAGTTAGCAAACATTAAGTAATAAAAAGGGAAAAGGCAATTTGTAATGATCAGTATTAAGAGTCAATCTGATTGGATTGAAGGATGCAAAGTATTGTTTCTGGGTGTGTCTCTGAGGCTGTTGCAGAGGAGATTAACATTTGAGTCAGTGGAATGGGAGAGGAAGACCCACCCTCAATGTGGGTGGGCACCATCCAATCAGCTTCCAGTACAGTTAGAAAAAGCAGGAAGAAGAAGGTGGAAGAAGTTGACTTGCTGAGTCTTCTGGTTTTCATCTTTCTCCCCTGCTGGATGCTTCCGGCCCTTGAACATTAGACTCCAGATTCTTCGACCTTTGGACTCCTGGACTTAACATGAGTGATTTGTCGGGGGCTCTCAGGCCTTCAGCCACAGACTGAAGGCTGCACTGTCAGCTTCCCTATTTTTGAGACTTTAGGACTTGGACTGAGCCACTACTCTTTTCTTACTCCTCAACTTGCAGATGGTCTATCATGGGATTTCACCTTGTATAGTCAATGCTCCTTAATAAACTCACTTTCATATATACATATATCCTATTTGTTCTGTCCTTCTAGAGAACCCTAATACACAATTTGGAAGATTACCTTACATGTTTAGTTTCACTACTGGGGACGAAAATTTCCACTTTTGTGCTATTTACAAAAGAGAATATTATGAATAAAAATAAACAAAAAGAAGAAATATACAGCATATTAAATTAGTTTTTATAAACTGACTCTGCTTTTAAGAAAAATAAGATTTAAACAAAAACAAAAACATGTGTTCTAAATACTGCTCCAAGTGGGCAAACTTCTTCCCTAAATATTAAAATGAAAAAATAAAGAAGGCCACTTTAGAACAAAGCTGTAAAAGTATTAAGAAGAAGACATACACATGGCTAGATTTGAGATTTTGATGGAACTTCTGCGGAATGAAGTGGGGATCATAAGAAAGAGAGTAGACCGGGCGCAGTGACTCATGCCTGTTAATTCTAACACTTTGAGAGGCCGAGGCAGGTGGATCACCTGAGGTCAGGAGTTCCGGACCAGCCTGACCAACATGGTGAAACCCCTCTCTACTAAAAATACAAAAATTAACCGAGCGTGATGGCAGAGCTTGTAATCCCAGCTACTCGGGAGACTGAGGCAGGAGAATCACTTGAACTCCGGAAGCAGAGGTTGCAGTGAGCCGACATTGAACCATTGTACAGAGCACAACTCTGTCTCAAAAAAAAAAAAAAGAAAAATGAGAGTAGAGAAAACCATAGCCCAGGAATAGCGTGGGAGATGGCAGCTAGAGCAGCAGTGCAGTTGGATGATTTTCCTAGAATCTAAATAGGTGAGCAAAGGACTGTCTCTAGAAGAATGTCACCTACTTCATTCTCCTCTCCCACTGTGTGCACAAAGATAAAATTGTAGTATCAGAATCAACCAGAGGAGGGCCAGACCTCCTGCTTGGGATTAGATGCCCAAGAGTGAAACTCTTCTTCCTTTATAATTTTATAAGAGAAGAGGAAGTCTGACTGCTTCCTGTTTCATGCCCTAATTTAAGTTAGCGATCTATACTCTGTCCAGTGCATAAATCTCAGAGAGAAGGAAAAGACCTGTCAGTATGACCAGCAAGAGAAAATCTTTCTCCATAGCTGCCCATAATAATCAGACTAGTCTTTTATGCATAACCATGACTGATTGACCAAGGATCACTACATATTTAATCAATTCAGATTTAAAATGACCCAGATATGGTTTACAGACTATTTTTCATTACCTCATTAAGGTATACATTACATACAGCAAAAATCATCTTTCTTAACGCAAAGTTCTGTGAATTGTGAAAGATACACACAGTTACATAACCACCATCTCAGGATGTGGAAGGACTATATTATTCCCCAAAACTCACCTGTGTAATTTTGTAGTTAACCTTTCCCCCTACCCTCAAATCCTGGCAACCACTAATCTTCTTTGTCTTCATATAGTTTCGCGCTTGCCAAAATGGCATATAAATAAGATCATAGGGTATGTAGTCCTTTGAGTCTGGCTATTTAATTTAGCCTAATACATTTTGAACTACATTGTGTATATCAATTACTCGTTCTTTTTTTCTTTTTCTTTCTTTCTTTCTTTCTTTTTTTTTTTTTTTTTTGACACGGAGTCTCACTCTGTCACCCAGGCTGGAGTACAATCACCCCATTTCCGCTCACTGCAACCCCTACCTCCCAGGTTCAAGCCATTCTCCTGCATCACCCTCCTGTGTAGCGGGGATTACAGGCGTGCACCACCATGCCTGGTTAATTTTTGTATTTTTAGTAGAGACGGGGTTTCACCATGTTGGCCAGGCTGGCCTCGAACTCTTGACCTCACTTGAGCCACCCTCCTCGGGCTCCCAAAGTGCTGGGATTACAGGCGTGAGCCATCACGGGTCACCTATTCATTCTTTTATTGTTTCTGTTTTTATTCTATTTTATAAGTACCACAATTTATTTACTCATTCTCTAGTTGAGGGATATTTGGGTTATTTTTAAATTTCTGACAATTATGAAAAACCACAATAAACATTTACACCCAGGTTTTTGAGGGAATGACACTTTTTGTTTTGGGTGTTTTTTTGTTGTTGTTGGTTTGGTTTGTTTCTCTTGAAAAACCACCTAGGAGTAGAACAGTTGGATCATACTGTGTGTATATAACTAAGTAGCTGACAAATGTGTTTCCAAAGTAATTGTACCATTTTGTCACCTCACCAGTTATGTATGAGAGTTGCAGGAGCCCCATCTTCAACATCTAACACCAGGTATTAATAGCCTTTTTAATTAAATCATTCTAGTGGATGTGCAGCCATACCTTATTGTGATTTTCATTTGCATTTCCCTAAAGACTAGTGATGCTGAGCATGTTTTTATGTGCTTAATTACGTACCATCTGCGTTTCTTACTTGGTGAAGAGTTTTTACAAATCTTTTGTTTATTTTTCTAGGTTGTCTCTCTTGCTAGGTTATAGCATGGCCTTATGCATTCTAGGTAAAAATAATTTTTGGATATATGTTTTCCAAATAATTTCTCATTGGTTTGGCTTGTCCTTTCATTTTCTTAACAGTGTTCTTGGAGAAATGTAAGTGTGTAACTTTAATGAAATCCAATTCTTTTTTTTTTTAATTTACTTATTTTTTTAATGATTCTTTTGTGTTTATGATTTTTTGTGTGTTTGTTTTTTGTCGTTTTAAAGACATCTTACCAAGCCCCAGGTCAAAATATTTTTTCCCGATGTTTTCTTCTAGAAGTTTGAGAGTTGTAGCTCTTACATTTAGGTCATGATACATCTCACATAATTTTTACATGTGATATGAGATAAGCATTGAAGCTTTTGTTTTTGTTTTTGTTGTTTTGCATAAGGGTACCCAATAGTTTCAGCAATAGTCGTTGAGAAGATTGTATTATTTTTCCCTTTGACTTATGACTTTACCATAATGCTTGTGTCAAGCTTTAATTGACTATGTATTTATGGGTCTATTTCAGAATTATCTTTTCTGTTCATTGGTTAATTGTCTGTCTTGACACCAATTCCACAATCTTGACTACTGAAGATTTACAATAAGCCCTAAAATTAGACACTGTGAGTTCTTTCATTTAGTTCATTTTCAAAGATGTTTTGGCTATTGTAAAACCTTTGCATTGCCATATACATCTTTGAAAGAGTGTGTAAATGTCTACAGAAAAATGCACTGAGATTTTGGTTAGAATTACATTCAATTAATAGGTCGTTTTGAAAAGACTGACATTTTCACAATCTTGAGCCTTCTGATTTGCAAACACAGTGTATCTGGTAATTTATTTATCTCAACATTGTTATGTAGTTTTAAGTATATTGGTCTTATACATATTTTTCCAAACATTTTCCTGGGCATGTCATAGTTTTGATACTATTTTGAGTGGTATTTATACATTCTCATTTCTGACTATTGTCGGTGTGACTGAACTTGTTTCATTTGCTTCATTTATTTCTTCTATTGTTTAGCATATTTGGTTTGTTATATTTAATTTGGGCTTCTGATAATCAGTATGTACTCTAGGACCTTAGTTTTCTAAATCCAATCTCTCTGTGTCTTTAAACTGTAATGTTTAGAGTATTTGCCTTTACTAAGTTTATTAACTTGATAGAATTTGCCATTAGTTTTCTACTTGTTTCATCTAATATTTTTTCCTCTTTTTTAATTTATTTTTGCTTTATTTTACTGAGTAATTTTTTAGAAATGCATTGTATGTTCTTTATTGCTCAGCTAACACATTTTAGTGTGTGTTTGAAATGGATGATTTAGGCTTGATAGCATGTATTTCCAGTGTATCGTAGTTTTTGTCAAGTGATTTTTATACTACTTCCTGCATGGTATGAGAACCTTAAAACCATACAATTTCATTTCTTGCCTGCTCCACTTCTTGCTCCAGCCTAAGCTTTGTTGTTAATACATTTTACTTTTTTATGTGTTACAAATGCTGTCCTTATTTTTGCTTTAAACAGTCAATTGTTTTTACATAGAATTAAATAATACAAGAAAAATATGTATTATATTTACTGACGTAATTACTATTTTTGGTGTTCTGCATACCTTTGCAAATGTCCAGATTTCCTATATTAGACTGAATGTACCTCAGAGCTTACTAATGCTATATTCATGTTTTCAGTTTTTCTCTCAATTCTTAATTGTGTAAGGTTTCTATTGCTGTGTCTTTGAGTACACTAACTACTTTTTTTCTTTTTTTTACAATGTGAAATCTATTGTTAATCGTTCTCAGGGAATCACAAGCTTTGTAATTGTCATCTCTAGAAGTTTAGGTTTTTTTCTTATATTCTCCATATCTCTACCTAAAATACCTCTGTAGAGTCTTTCCTCCAGCTTCCTTTTTAAAATAACAAAACCTATTGAAATACACTTTACATGCTATAAAATAACTCTTTTAAAGTATACAACTCAGTGGTTTTCTGTTATATTGACAGAATCATGCACTCATTGGCATCATCTAGTTTTGAAACATTTTTATTAGCTAATAATCCCCCCAAACATGGCAAAACTATTAGTAGTTCTTCTGTTCCAGCCTTTGACAAACATTAATCTATTTTCTGTCTTTATGGATTCACCTATTCAATTATTTTCATACAAATGGAATCATATAATATATGGTATTTTGTAACTGGCTTCTTTCATTAAGCGTAATGTTTTCAAGATTCATTTACGTTAAACCATGTATCAGTACCTCACTTTTATTGCTGAATAATATTCCATTGTGTGGATCTATCACATTCTGTTTATCAGTTCATAAGTTGAAGAACATTGGGTTATTCCCACTTTTTGGCTTTTATGAAAAATGCTTCTATCCACATTGGTGTGCAAGTGTTTGGTAGACAATACTAGTGAGCTTATTAACTCTATGTTTTCTATTTTCAGGAACTGTACAATTGTTTTACAATGTGGCAGCAGCATTTTACAATCCCACCAATGACGCAAAAGAGTTTTAATTTCTCCACATTTTCTTCAACACTATTACTCCCGGTCCTTTAGATTTTAGTTATCCTTGTGTGTATAAAGTGAAATTTTATTGTGGATTTGACTTGCATTTCCATAAAGACTAATGGCCCTGAACATACTTCCATGTTGTTATTTATTATCTGCTTATCTTCTTTGCTGAAATAACTATTCAAGTATTTTACTATTTTTTTAAGAAATGAAGTTGTCTTTCAATTTTGAGTTGTAAGTTTTTATATATTCTAGATAAAAGTATCTCATCAGATACATAATTTGCAAAAGTTTTCTCTCATTCTTTGGTTTGTATTTATATGCTCCTGATAGTATTTTTTGAAATACACACATTTTTAATTTTGATGATGTTCAATTAATTTATCTTCTCTTGTGTGTGTTTTGTTTTTGATGTCATATCTTAAGAACACAGTGCCTAATGCAAGGTAACAAAGATTTCACCTATGTTTTCTTCTGAAACCTTTGTAGGTTTTTTCCTTATATTTATACCTATAATACATTTTGAGTTATTTTTATTATGGCTTGAGGTAGGGATCTAAATTCATTCCATTGCTTGTTGACATACAATTGTATGAGCACCATTTGTTAGAAACGCTACTATTTTCCCATTGAATTGACTTGTTACTCTTGTTGAAGATCAATTTACCATAAGTATAGGGGTGTATATCTGAACCCTCTATTCTATTCCATAGAGCTATGTGCTAGACTATGGAGTGTCACACTGTCTTGAGTACTATATTCAATATTATAGCAAATAATATATAATGCTGTTTATTTGAATACAGCATTATAAATTCTCCTACCTCAGCCTCCCGAGTAGCTGGGATTACAGGCGTGCACCACCACACCCAACTAATTTTTTTTGTACTTTTAGTAGAGACAGGGTTTTGCCATGTTGGCCAGGCTGGTCTCGAACTCCTGGCCTCAAGTGATCCATCTGCCGTGGCATCCCAAAGTGCTGGAATTACAAGTGTGAGCCACTGCACCCAGCCCTCTACAAAATTTCATAACCAAGGAGGGTTTTGGGCATTGGTAGATTTTGTGCCTGTCTGCTAGCGCAAGCTTGCTAGCGCAAGCTGATTCCTACCTTTGTGTTTATTCAAAGCCATTTAATAATATTCAGTTTCCGTTAAGTTTCCTTTTCTTTCCTAAAATTTTCTCTTGATTGGTGGAGGCTTGTGGAAAAGAGTTGGTAAGTGAGTGAAGAGTTCTCTTGTTTTATGGATTGAAGATTGTTCTCACAAAAAGATGTTGAAGCCCTCATCCACAGTATCTTATAGTGGGACCTTATTGGAAATAAGGTTTTTGTAAATAAAATTAGTTTGATTAAGATGAGTTTCCACCAGGGTAAGATGGATTGCTAGCTCTCCATGACTGGCGTTTCTATACAAAGATGGGCATGTGAAGATACAGAGACAGACATAGAATATAATATGTGAGGTTCCTTCTGGGGATACAAAGTGGTTTGTATCTACCAGGTCTCCCCTGATACCACAGAATGAGACTCATTAACACCCAGTGGAGATCAAAGTCCTGGCTCCCCACCTGGCCTTCTCTGACATCACTCCTGCAGGTCATCTGGAGCCTCCTTACATCCTGTCCTGATTATAAGTCTAGGCTTTTGCTGGTGAAGATAGCTATGGAACCAGTATTTTCTGTGTTATTCAGCTGGAGCATTGCGACTATTGTCAAAAACTATTTTTTCTAGGCTGCCTTTTCCTAATTCTTTTGTTAGAGAGAATATACTTTCATTGAGACTTTTAAAAATCTGTGCCCGTTGGTGTCACTGAGTTGCTGACTTTTTTTATCTCAAGTCTGGGTCACATGGAAAGGAAACCTCAATCTCACCACCATACTTCTTGTGCCTCAAGATTCCTAGCTGGCCTACTTTATTTTCTTCATTATTCAGAGACATTTCATGTTTATTTCATATAATAATAGAATTCATAGAATTTTATATATTTCATTCTCCAGGGTTGTAGTTGTATTTGGCAAGAAGAACAGGGAAAAGTACATTTGCATCGTCTTCCCAGAAGAAGAAGTTTCTCTAAATACTGATATTTTTCATTCTTAGGTGTACCACTTCCTTGCCTTATAATGAAAGGCAATATATACATTTGCACGTAGTGTTTTTTTAATGATTTACATGTGGGATTAATAGAAAAGGGTCCTGCTTTGAAATATCACCATAAAAATTATAATACTGCATCCCTTTTTCTACAATACTAAAAGTTTAATGCAAATACAAAAAGTCACCTAGTTTAGAAAGTAATGATGATTTAGTAAAGCACACCAAATAAATTTTTCCCAGAAATTAATAGAAACCTATTCTTTATAATCCGAGACCATTGCTACTGACATATTAGAGTTTTAGAATAAAGTTGCAAAGGCTAAGCTCTTTGTAGTTACTTGCTAATTTTCATTTGTGCAATGAAGTTGAGAGACCTCAAAGGAGAGAGAAATAAATGCTTTCAATTTTATTTCAAAGAAATGTATCTTGACCTAATTTTATGTAGATTACAGGATATTTTGTACAATGTGCCCCCAGCAGGAGAGCTAGTTTAAACCCTTCTTTTCCTGAACCATATTGTCATTATCCTATTTGTTAGAAACAACTCCACATTGTGGTTTTTCTGAAAAATTGTAGAACGTCAGAATACACAATTGGCTTCTTTCTTTAGATGACCCCCAAGTGTTAAAATGCATACATTTGCAGTGGGAGAGAGCTAGATCTTGGGCTCTTTGTAAATATAACAGAAAAAAATCCTAATGATATACAGGTAAACATTCTAAAGCACTTTCTCAAATTTTAGTACTGTAAATAAGTATTTTAGTAAAAATACTATTTTTCTGGTTTTAATGATAAAATTGAAGTTATTATCAGAATGCTATTTAAGTGTACACCTCCATAAAGTGCATTCATATTGTAGAAAGTTCTTAAATTTAAAGCACTTCCACAATTCTGACTCCAAAATATATTTATGAATTGCACAAAAACAAGTATTTTTAAGCAATAATGGTAAAATTGACATTGATGCAACATGATGTGTGTTCTCATTTTGCTGAAACCAATTAACCTATTTGGGGCCAACATAGTGTCATTTTTTTGTTTTACTAATGCTTTTTGATTTTGAGCAAATGGAATATAATTTGACGCACAGATGCTATCATTCTCCTTGTGTTCTTTCTAATGGTATACTCATTATAAACTGACAATGCATTTTTTTTATTAGCCTCTTAATTTAACAAATCTTAAAAAAAGAACATTCCTTTAAAGAAATATTCTTCCACTATATAGTAAAAATATTCCCAGTAACTTAACTTGTAGAAATTGAAATACACCAAATCAGTACATACATGTGCACTGACAATATGAATATTTTACTGACACCTGCTATGTAGATATTTATATATGTTTTCCTAAGCGTGTAAATTTGAAATGACTCACCATACCCCACAGAGTGTAGTCACATAAGGCTTGTATTGAAAAGCAAAAAACTGGTACAGCAGGCGGAGAATTCAGGCAAGCATCGATAATCCAAGAGACACCTCACAGCACACGGTCCCCATGGGCCCAGTGACACGTATGGGCTGTATTCAGTCTCTGGCTTTAACTACGAAGGTCTGTGGGAGGAATCTGCTTCAGGGAGCTCAAAGAAGCTGCCAGAGTGGGGGTCCTTATAAATCTGCTTGGTCATGTTATTGAGCTAGGCTTGTCAAAGTTGTTAGGTCAGATGCAAGGCTTAAGAAAAGACCTAACCCTGAAGTCACCAGGATAACTGGACTTTAATGAGCACATTATAGATTCCATTGTCCTTATCTTGGCCAAGAGTCAAAAGCCAGACACCTAGGCAAACACAATAAAAACAATGAAATTTTGAGTCCTATTTAGTTAAATGGTCATCATCCAAATATCATCTCCTTCGAAAAGGTATTTTTTTAATTAGACTTAAGTAAATAAATAAGTTGACCATATGAAATAAGGTGTATTTATCTTTATTTTCCCCTTATCTCTCTGCTTATTATTTTCTCTCTATGTATATGTATAATAGTTGTACAAAGAAGATTTGACAAAATTCTACACTTGACTTCTCCTTTCCTAGTGCATATAAAAGTTATGTTTACATTCTACTACAGTGTATTGAGTGTGCAATAGCATTATGATTAAAAAAGCACATACCTTAATTTTAAAATATCTTATTGCTAAGCAATACAAATAATCATCAGAGACTTCAATGAGTCATAATCTTCCTGTTGGTGGAGGGTCTTTCTTAAATGTTGATTGTTGCTTACTGATCACAGTGGTGGTTGCTGAAGGCTGGGATAAGCTGTAGGAATTTATCTAAAATAAGACAACAGCAAAGTTTACCACATAAATGGATTCTTTCTTTCATGAAAAATTTCTCTGTAGCATATGATGTTGTTCAATAGTATTTTATTCACAGTAGAGTTTCTTTCAAAACTGGAGTCAATTCTTCCAAACCCTGTTATCACTGGATCAACTAAGTTTATGTAATTTTCTAAATCCTTTGTGGTCATTTCACCAAAGTTCACAATTTCTTCACCAGGAGTAAGTTTTATCTCAAGAAACCCTTTTTTGCTCATCCATAAAAAGCAACTCTTCATCCATTCAAGTTTGATCATGAGATAGCAGCCAATCAGTCACATCTTCAGGGTTCACTTCTAATTCTAGTTTTCTTGCTGTTTACAACACATCTTCAATTATTTCCTCCATTTAAGTTTTGAACCCTTCAAAGTCAACCATGAGGTTTGGAATCAATTCATTGAAACTCCTGTGAATGGTGATATTTTGACTGCCTTCCATGAACCATGAATGTTTTTAATCGCATGTAGAATGGTGAATTCTTTCATCAGGTTTTCAATTTACTTTGCCCAGATCCATTATGAGAACCACTATCTATGGCAACTGTAGCTTGACACAATATATATAATATCAATAATAAGACTTGAAAGTTAAAATTACTCCTTGATTTACGAGCCACAGAATGGGTGTTGTGTTACCAAGCATGAAACAACATTAATCTCCTTGTACATCTCCATCAGAGCTCTTGGGTGACTAGGCACCTTGTCAGTGGACACTAATATTTTGAGAGGAATCCTTTTTTTCTCAGTAGTGGGTCTCAACAATGGACCTAAAATATCCAGTAAGCCATGCTGTGAACAGATGTGTTGTCATTCAGACTTTGTTGTTCAATTTATAAAGCACCGGCATATTCTTTTCTTCAAGGACAATTCTTCAAGGCTCTAGGATTTTCAAAATAGTAAATGAGCATTTGCTTCAACTTAAAAGTCACCAACTGCATTAGTATATAATTAAAAAGCCAGCCTATCCTATAAAGCTTTAAAATCAAGCACTGCCATTTTTCTTTTCTGGCTATAAAAGTCATGGATATCATCTTCTTCCAATAGCAAGTTATTTCATCTAAATGGAAAATCTATTGTTTAGTGTACCTTTATCAATTATCTTACCTAGACCTGGATAACTTGTTGCAGCTTCTACACCATCACTTGCTGCTTCGCCTTGCACTTGTATGTTATGGAGAGAGGTTCTTTTATGAACCAACCTCTACCAGCTTCAAACTTTTATTCTGCAGCTTCCTCACCTCTTTCCGCCTTCATGGAGTTGAAATGTGTTAGGGCCTTGCCCTAGATTACATTTTGGCCTAAGGAAATGTTGTGGCTGGGTTGATCTTCTATCCAGATCCCTCAAACTTTCTCCATATCAGCAAAAAGATTGTTTTACTTTCTTATCATTTGTGTGCTTGATGGAGTACTACATTTAATTTCCTTCAAGAACTTTTTCTTTGCATTCACAACTTGGCTATTTAGTGCAAGAGGCTTAGCTTTGGGCCTGTCTCAGCTTTTCAACATGTCTTCCTCACTAAGCTTGACTATTTCTAGTTTTTTATTTAAAGTGACAGACATGCGACACTTCCTTTCACTTGAAAGTTTAGAGGCCCGAGGGTTATTATTTGGCCTAATCTCAATATTTTTATGTCTCAAAGAATAGAAATACTTGAAAAAAGGGAGGAAGATGGGAAAACAGCTGGATAGTGGAGCAGTCAGAACACTCTTATCTTCTTTGGACGTGAATTATAATACCCCAAAACAATAAAAATAGAAACATCAAATATTACTGATCACAGATCACCATAACAGATATAATAATATTGAAAAAGTTTGAAATGCTGCAAGAAATAGCAAAATATAACATGAAGTGAGCAAATGCTGTTGGAAAAATGGCGCCAGTGGACTTGATGGATGCAGGGTTGCCGCAAACCTTCAATTTGTAAAATGCACAGTACCTGCAAAGTTCATTAAGCGTAGAGTGCAATAAAACAAGGTATCTTTGTTTCTTTATAGCTGCCGAGTCCAGCTCCATCAGGGAGACCCTAACCCAGCTGCACTAGAGGAATTAAAGCCACACACACAGAAATATAGAGGTGTGAAGTGGGGAATCAGGGGTCTCACGGCCCTCAGAACTGAGAGCCCCAAACAGAGATTTACCCAAGTATTTATTAACAGCAAACCAGTCATTAGAATTGTTTCTATAGATATTAAATTAGCTAAAAGTATCCCTTATGGGAAACGAAGGGATGGGCCGAATTAACCACAGCAGGAACACGCCCTTAAAACACAGTTCGCTCATGCTAATTGTTTGTGGCTTAAGAATGCCTTTAAGCGGTTTTCTGCCCTAGGCGGGCTAGGTGTTCCTTGCCCTCATTCCTGTAACCCACAACCTTCCAGCTTGGGTGCTAGGGCCATTATGGACATATCACAGTGCTGCAGAGATTCTGTTTATGGCCAGTTTGGGGGCCAGTTTATGGCTGGATTTTGGGGGACTTGCTCCCAACATGTCTCCCTTCTTTGATTTGCAAAGAGATGAAAGCAAGGGCAGCTTTGTCACAGTGACCTACTTCTCGCAGGAGTCAGGATAGATTAAAAGCACAGTAATCATTGAAATCACAGAGCTTCAAAGAGTTTTTATCCATTTTAATGGGTTACTAGCTGCTAATTTGTCTACAGCTCCTTTCAGCATGCCAGTCCCTGGCATTAAGGTCAGATGTGCCTGGGATGCTTTAAATATTTGTTCTTTTAATTTTGCTATATTCTAAAATAAGTTTGTAGGGTGTCCTTCTAGTTGCTTTTTTATTCTTTCCCAAATTAAGAGCATTTAATAGTTTCCACAAATCCTTATGTTTAGCTCCTAGAGCGGGCCATATCATTTGAGGTTGAGGTGCCACTATACTGCCATGGTTCCAGATAATAGGAACTTTTGCCGTACTTCTTATCATTTCTACCATCTGACCATTTTGTTCAGATCATCTGAACATAGTGTGGCCATGGCACACAGACTGAGAGGGGCAATTCAAGCTAAACATCCCCTTAGGGGACCAATTAATAATGATTCCATAAGAATCGTTGTGCAGCACCTCTGCCCGTTCTGCAAAACAATCTTCCAAACAAGTACGTTCATTTTTTTCTAACTGGGTCCAATCCTGTTTACAAATAGGTTTTTGAGGGCGGTATGCCTCAATTATAGGAGTAGATTTGTTATGGTAAATACTGAGATCACAAAGCATGTGTAACTGTGTCACAGTGATTGCATTCAGGCATTATTGCCAGCTAAGATTGATAAATATACCCAATAAGTATGATTGTTCTCTGTGTCAGCCCTTATTGAAGTGAGTACTCATGGCAGTGGTGATAACCACTATCATAGCTACCATTAAATTAATTACTCGTTGTTGTCAGGCCTCTGAGAAGCAGCCCTGAGAAACATCGCCCATTATCTCTCCATACCACCCCCAAAAATTTTCGCTGCCCCAACACTTTACCACTATTTTGTTTTATTTTTCTTGTTAATATAAGAAGACAGGAATGTCAGGCCTCTGAGCCCAAGCTAAGCCATCATATCCCCAGTGACCTGCACGTATACATCCAGATGGCCTGAAGCAACTGAAGATCCACAGAAGTGAAAATAGCTTAACTGATGACATTCCACCATTGTGATTTGTTTCTGCCACACCCTAACTGATCAATGTTCTTTATAATCTCCCCCACCCTTAAGAAGTTTCTTTGTAATTCTCCCCACCCTTGAGAATGTACTTTGTGAGATCCACCCCCTGCCCCCCAAAACATTGCTCTTAACTCCACGGCCTATCCCAAAACCTGTAAGAACTCATGATAATCCCATCAGATTTGCTAACTCCTTTTTTGGACTCAGCCCACCTGCACCCAGGTGAAATAAACAGCCTTGTTGCTCACACAAAGCCTGTTTGGTGATCTCTTCACACGGACACATGAAACAGTTGTGACTAGTTGTCCTGCTTTCCTCAGGTTTTCTTCCACCATCTGTGACAGCTGTGTGTGACTGTCCCCAGGTGTGTGGCTGTGTTCGACAGATCTGTCCCCAGGTGTATGGCTGTGTTCGACAGGTGTTGCTCATGACAGTTGGGGTCCTTCTCAGCGTCAGTCTCTACATAGCTGCAACCAGGGGGGTCCTCGGGATCCTCCCGGAGTCTCTTCCTCGGCATCTGGCTTATGATAATGTCTCAGGTGTCTTGATGGTACCCAAATCGGCTGTTGATTTTGGCCTGGAGAAATACAAGCATAACCTCTACCCCACGTTATTATTTTACCTACTTCCCAACTTTTTGTTGACGCTAGATTCAATTGTGTATGGGCTGTCCTGTAATCCCTATTTCTCCTCCTTTTTTGTTTTTGTCATCAGCTGTTCATCTGTATGAAATTGTAACTGAGCAGTTTCAATTAACTGTGTGGAATGCACCACGTATGAAGAATCAGAAACCACATAAAAAGGCATATCAAAAGCAGTCAATAACTCAATTACAGCTACAAGTTCCGCTTTTTGAGCTGAAGTATAGGGCGTCCGAAAAACTTTACTTTTTGAGGCAAAATAAGAAGCTTTACCATTATTAGACCCATCTGTAAAAACATTCTCAGCACTTTCAATTGGTTTAAATTTAGTTATTTTAGGGAGAATCCAATTAGTTAATTTCAAAAACTGAAACAGCTTCATTTTAGGAAAATGATTATTGAGAATACTCAGAAAGTCAGCTAAATGGGTTTGCCAAGTAAAACTATTTATAAAAGCTTGCTGTATTTGTGCCTTCATGGGAAGGACACAGTTCGCTCATGCTAATTGTTTGTGGCTTAAGAATGCCTTTAAGCGGTTTTCCGCCCTGGGCGGGCCAGGTGTTCCTTGTCCTCATTCCCATAAACCCACAACCTTCCAGCTTGGGCATTAGGACCATTATGGACATATCACAGTGCTGCAGAGATTTTTTATGGCCAGTTTTGGGGCCAGTTTATGGCTGGATTTGGGGGGACTTGTTCCCAACAATAGCTGCTTGTTACCTGCTGATATTTAAAAGCTTCTACTATAATTATTTTACATATATTATAATAATCACAAGATACAAATGGGGAGTTAACCCCCATTTGCAATAAAAACAACTTTTAAAATACTTAAGAATAAACTTTTAATAGAAACATGCAAACCCTGCATGAGGAAAACTTTAAAACAATCCTAAATCAGACAAAACTAGAATTAGATGTATAGGAGGATGCTGACCCCCTTTCTAATAGAATGACTTTGCATCTTAAAATGTTATTCCCTGTAGTTAATTTAAACATCTAACTAAACTGTAACTTAAGAACAACAGACTTACTGTATTGGACGAAATTAAGTCAATGCAAAAATTCATCTAGACAATCAAAACATGCAAAAATACTTAAGAAAGTTTTTAAAAGCTATGTCCGAGTAGGCCTACCAAATCACACATCAAAACAGTAGACAGCCTCATAATTAAAACAGTTTAGTATTGGGTCCATCAACTGATAAGAGGCTTTAAAGAAGAACTGAATCTCTGGAAATACTCAAGTATAAAAGGTTATTTACTATAAATAATAAAGTGAGCATCTAAAACCAATTTTACAGAGATGGATTATTTAATAAATATTGCTCTGACAACTGATTAGCTATTTATAAAAATTAAAAACTAGATACACATTACAAAACTTATAAAATAATTTTCAAACTGACTAGGGATCTAAACATAATAAATAAATAAATAAATAAACCACACATATCTTAGGAGAAAAGTGGGTGAATTCCTTTATAACCTGGAATTATATAATTTTCTCATTATGTCTCAAAGTTCACATACATTGAAGACTGATGAATTTGGTTACACAGAAGAAAAACTTTGGTGTGACCATAAAGAAAATAAACAAAATCAAAGACAAATAAAAATGTAGGGGCAAATGCCTACATCCTACCCTCTCTCTATATAACTAATACCCCAAATATGGACAGAATTGTTTTTTTTAAAATGAGGGAGTATGGATGAAAAACCTTATAAAAAATGGGCTAAGCATGGGAGTAAGAAATTCATAAAAAAGATATTAAAATGGCTCTTAACCCCATGAAAAGATATTAAGCTTCATTCATAACCAGAAAAATGCTTACTAAAATATGTTAAGATACCACTTCTCACTTACCAAATTGGTGGAAATTTAAAAGTATGACAACACAGTTGGAGAAATTTTGGGGAAACAGGCACTCTGAAAGGTTGATTGTAGAATAACCACTTTGGAATGGAATTTTACAATATCTAATATAACTACATATGCTTCCACTCTTTGATCAAGCTCATGTCTAGGAATTTACCCTGGAGATAAACATTCAATCATTCTCCTATATATGGATATTTATTTTGCTTCCAATATTATGCAATACAAACAATGCTGCAACATGTTTTGCATAATATTGGAAGCAAAATAAATATCCATATGTAGGAGAATGATGGAATAAACATAGACACATTGTGAAATTTATAAAAAACCTAGGAGGGCCAGGAGCAGTGGCTCACGCCTGGAATCCCAACACTTTGGGAGGCCTAAGTGGGCAGATCAAGAGGTCAAGAGATTTGAGACCATCCTGGCTGATGCAGTGAAACCCCGTCTCTACTAAAAATACGAAAATTTAGCTGGGCATGATGGTACGCACTTGTAAGCCCAGCTACTTGGGAAGCTGAGGCAGGAGAATCGCTTGAACCCGGGAAGCAGAGGTTGCAGTGAGCTGAGATCGCTCCACTGCACTCCATCCTGGGCAACAGAGCGAGACTCTGTGTCAAAAAGAAAAAAAAAAAAAAAAGAAAAACCCTAGGAAAATCTTATGAACTGACATGCATTAATTTCCGTGATAGATCATTAGGTGAAAAAAGCAAAGTGCCAAAGGTTATCCAAAAGATGCAAAAGATGTCACTTTTTGTGTAAAAAAAAAAAAAAGAAAATAAAATATACTTGAAAAAGACTTATTTGTGCAAAAATAACTATAAGAAGAAAAAAACAGAAAGCAGGAAATTTGGTTAATTACAGGGCTATACATAGAGTGAAACAATGGGGAGTGGCAATACATAGAAGAGATAGAGGGAGAACCACACTTCTGTGGGTATATTTTATAAACATGACTTTTAGAACCGTGATACCATTTAACATACACAAAATCTATAAATAAGATCAAAAAGGGTAGGGAAATAACCCAAAGTTCAATGCAATCTAAGACAAACAACCAAACAAATAACTGTGAATAAAATAAATGGCGTAACCACACTAAATGGGGAAAAGACTAAAACATCTCTTGAACCTAGCATTTTGACTACACATTGTCAGGTTAAAAACAAAGACGAAGTATGGCTAATTATTAGACTTCCTTAGTAGGTTTTTTTCTTTTTTTTCCACAATGGTAGGGGTTAGCAATTATGAAATCGGTTGAAATGTATTATTCCAGGAAAACAAATAACTATGTAGTAAATAAAGGGAGCTATGCTTGTCATGGTTGTGAAATGGTTAAAAATGTAAACATTAAAAAGTTTGGGGGAGATTATAATAAGCTGTGGTGTCAGACTGGAGTTGGAGGCACTAATATGAACTCATGGTAATACACATATAGAAAGATAGAGAAAGAGACATATAAACTATGTAAACTAAGAGTGTTTAGATCCTAGATACCAGTGCAAATGAGCACGTTATTTTGAATGGTCTTGTCTGAGCTGTAAGTGTATGCTGTAAACTTTGGGCAACCACTTGAAAAATTTAAAAAGAAGTATCCTTGTTATGTGAAAATAGGAGAGAAAATGGAACCATGCAAAATGCTCAGTTAAAACCAGAGAAGGCAGAAAAAGAGTAAAAAACGAACACACAAAAAATTGAAAAAAACAATATTTGGTGGCTGTTAAAGGAATTAATATCCATTTCTCTGCTATGCATGTTTGTCTGTTCTTCTTAAAGAAAAAAAAAAAAGCCACAAAGGGAATTAACATAAAGGAAAATAAAACAGAAACAAAGATTTTACTTCCTAATCAATTTGTCCAAGGACGGGAAAGGACGTTGCTCATGACTGTCAGCCTTCCTGGGTATTTGCTGTCAGCATTCCTGGTATTTAGTATTTAGTGTCTGTTTTGGCTGCAGACTTATTCATCACTTGTTTTCCTTATAGTTCCTAACTGAATAATGTCTGTCTGTAAGTGGCATTAAATGTAGCTGGTAGTCTTCTGTATTCACAGTTAGGAATACCTTTGTTTCATGGGACTGAAATGTTTACCAAAAAATCAGAAAACAAAGTGAGTTTCTCAAATGGAATGTGAAGGAAAAAATGTGCTTGCTTTTCCAAGCAAGTAATCATTAGGAAGATCTGTTATACCCTATAGGAAGCTGAAGGAAGGAGCTATCTAATTGCTTTGGCTCACCTGGGAAATAAATGAGCCTCATAATTTTTAGCTGTTTACCTGTTTATTGTTTTCTTCAGGGGATTTAAATCAAACTCATTCCTTTCAGTAATTGCTCTTTTCTTAACCATGGCAAGGAAAATGTCTCACTATCATTTTAAAGTCAGGTTAAAACAATGACCTCAACATTTATTACGGTTGACATTAATGGTTTCCTGTTATTAGGACAGCATCCTATTAAGAGGTTTATGACATGATTACTCATTTGCTTTGAGAAAAAAAAATTATTAGTAAACACCTCATTGTTCCTTCCCTCTGAGAATGTCTTGATTGCAATTTATTTGTGTCAAATAGAGGATTCTTCAAATCAGTAATGTTACCTGTAGGTCATTGAAAATAATCAGATGAAACATAGGATATTTTAATAATAATTATGGATAAAAAATTAATTCACTGACTTCCCAAGAGTTGAGGAGAGTTGTTTGATTTTATTGTAATCAAACAAGGAAAGGTCTAGTGAATTAATTATTCAGGGAAAATCTAAAAGTGTCAATGTGCATGAAGCACAAGGGAAAAGGAGTGAGACAAGAGAAAATTGCAGAATTTCCCAAAGGGCATATCAAGCCAACTTATCAGCTAGAGGACTCATACACAGCATACTTAACTATTAGTTACTTTTACCAGTTTCATAGGAGAAATGGGTGGGAGGGAGAAGGCTGTCTCTAAATTATAAGGGGAGGAATGCGTGAAGGATAAGCATTAATTCACAATGGGTGTTAAAATGCTAGTCATAATAATTGTAATTATGCTTACTGTGACAAAAAGAAGAAAATGAATGACAATATAAAGAATAACATGGAAGCTGAATTTGGATTATTATTTAACTGAGAAAGTTATGGTTTCATTACCCACAAAAAGATATAAAATGATAGTTTTATTTTGCTTTAATTTGTACCTCTGATTTAGAGTGTGAACATCTTCTTATAGACCTTTCAGTCTTTGATGTTTTCCTTTCCTTAAATTGCCCTATTTCCTATTTGTATTACTCTTTTACTTGATAATTTGCTTGAGCTCCTTATATGTCTTGACAATAATTTTTTGTTGGTTCTAAAAATTGCCATCATTTTCTCCCAGTCTATCACCTCTCAGTTAACTTTGCACATGGTATCCTCTGTGAAACAGAACAGAACTTCATATTTGTACTCAAATTCATCAATCTTTTACCCTATGTTTTGTGATTTCTATTTTTGTTTTACAAGTCCCTCCCCATGCCCAGGATATAAATATATTATCTTATATTTTTCTTATACTCATTATATAATTTTTTCATATTTACTTCTTTCATCTTTCTTGAGCTCATCTTTTTGTTGAGATCCACTTTACTTTCCTAGGTAAAGTGAACCAGTTTCCCAATTATACATTATGAATATTTCCAATCAACTTATAATGCCATCTTTTTAAATATTGTGGATTTGGGCTTTTGTGCAAGCTCACATGTGCATATTGTCATTTTTATGTATTGTGATAATATCTTTCTGTTTACATAACTATGACTTTCTAAAATGTTATAATGTTTACCAAGATATTCCTGTTTCTATTATTAAAATTTACTTTGCTTTTTGTGAAACTATATTCTTTTGCTATGAGTCTTACTATAGGTTTACTGAGTCCTTTAAAAAACCAACCAAATTTTGATTTATAGATTTGGAATTGCAAATTAAAGATTAATTTAATGATAACTGATATCTTAATAATATTAAATCTTCTAGTCCAAGAAATTTTTAGTGCATCGTATTACCTTCTAAGTTTCTTATTAGGAATTGTAAAGTTTTATTCAAATAATATTGATATTGTCCTGGTGAAGTTAATTATCCTATAACTTACAATTTTTATTGCTCTTGCAAATAACTTTTTTATAGCTGGTTGTTATTGCCTAAAAATTCTTTTGACTTTTTGTGGGTTCATTTTAAATCAGAAGACACCGTGGAACTCTCTTATACATGTAAATAGAATGTCAATTGCTCTGTTTGTTTTCCAGGTATATGACTGATCATAGCATATACAAGTAATAATATTTCATCTTTTGTTTCAAATCCTTATACTTTTCTTTTTCTCTTTCCTCACAACAATAGCCAGAAATTCTGAAATTCAATTTCAGCTCACTACAACCTCTGCCTCTTGGATTCAAGCTATTCTCCTGCTTCAGCCTCCCGAGTAGCTGGTACTACAAGTGCGTGCCACCATGCCCAGCTAATTTTTTGCATTTTTAGTAGAGATGGGTTTCACTGCTGTTAGCCAGGATGGTCTGGATCTCCTAATCTCATGATCCGCCTCCTATGGCCTCCCAAAGTGCTGGGGTTACAGGCGTGAGCCACCACACCCGGCTCCCTGTCTCTTTATCTTAAAGAAAATGAAACTAAAGATTCCTGATTAAGCATAATGTTTGCTTGAGAAAATTGTTGTGTAAAACTTACCAGCTCTTAGTGGTTTCATTGTTCTTAGAGTTATTTTTAATAGTAAATAGTTGTTGAATTTTATGAAATACTTTTTTTCTGCATATATTGGCACAGTCATCTCGTTTTCCACATTTAGTTATCTGGCAGAATACAAAAATAAATTAATGATATTGGATCGTTGATAAATCCCTGGCATTAATTTCTCATTATTTTTATAATTGTTGGATTCGATTAGCTATTACTTTATTTATATTTTTGCATAGTTCTTTATAAGTGAAATGAGTATATAATTAGTTTTTCTTGTATTGTCTTACAGATTTGGAATACAGATTTTACTAGCTTTATAAAATGATCTGCATGATAAACAGATTGACCCCACAAAGATGCCCATTCTGTAATCCCTAGAACCTGTTAATACATTACGCTACATGACAAAGAGATTTTTCACATAGAATTAAGGTTACAGATCTGTATGACTGAGTAGACTCACTGCAATCATATGACCTCTTAAAAGCAGATAGCTTTATCTGGCTGGAGACAGAGAGATGCAATCAGAGAACATAAAAGAGATAGAGCAAAAGCTGAAGTCAGAGATATACCAAGAATGAGAAGAATTTGATATGTTGCTAGCTGTAATGTTTAGGGGACTATAGGGCAAGGCTCAGAGGGATGTCCGCTGGAGTTTAGGCTGCCCTCCGCTGACCATGAAAAAGAAAATAGAGGCCTCCGTCTTATAGCTGCAAGTAGCTGAATTTGCCCAATGACCTGAATGAGCTTGAAAGTGGATTTTTTCCTCAGCCTCCTGATAAAAGCTCATCCAGATAAGTGACTTATGGAATTGTGAGATTATAAATGTGTGTTTTTTTAAGCAATTTAATAATTTTTATACAGCATTAGAAATATAATACAGATATTAGAAGTGGAGTGCTATTGTAACTCTGAAAATGGAGAAATGGCTTTAGAATTGGGCAGTGGGCAGAGACTGAAAGAATTTGAGGAGCATGATAGAAAAGGTCCCGATTATCTTGGATGGACCAGCAGACACATGGATGTTAGTGACTCTGCCAGTGAGGGCTCAGAAGGAAGTGAAGGAGTGTGGCATAGACTCTTAAACCACTTTAAAGAATATCTAAATAATTGGGAACCATATCTCTACAAATGATTAATAGAAACATGAACTTTGAAGGTGTTGCTGCTGAGAGCCCTGCAGGAAGGGAGGCACATATCATAAAGGGGACCCTTGTATCTCTGTGACAGGAAGCTCAACAAAGTATTATCCTGCAGTTGTTTAGAGAGCTGTACTTCTAAATGACAGGATGAACCCTAATGTTTATCTGAAATTTCTAAGCAAAGTGATGAAAGTACCATCTCGCTTCTTCTCACTGCTTATAGGAAAACATGAAAGGAAAGAGGGAAATGCTGTTTAACAAATAGAAACCAGGAGTAGGTGATTTGGGTATTCTTAGTCCACCAGATGGTAACAACTTGTAAAATTAGGAGATTGCTTCCAAAATGTTGCATAGAGAAATATCTGAGTGTGTGGTTTTACAACTTCTTGCTAAAGCATCAGAAAGATTAAAAGATCAAAGTATTTAGTCACATAGAAACTTTAAAATGGTTAAGAGAGTGAATCACCATTTCTCTCAACCAAACTAGGGAGATTCTATGAATCTCAGGAGCTAAAAATGAAGAAGAAACTATCTAGGAAAATCTATAGACAAGCCACTTGTCTAATACAGTGAATACCTATGACATACATGGGTGACCTAAAAAATTCTGTGGAATTTTTACCAGCAGAAACACTGCCATCTCAGACTAAAAGCATCAGTGAGAAGGAAATTTTAAAAGGTTGTTAGACCATAAAATTTGAATTGTGAAAAAAAGATTGATAGAACTAATTCTCTGGTAACATGTTCCATTGTTTATGAATAGGGGAAGGATAACCTGGAGGGCACAATATGGTCCCAGAGGGCCAAAAACAGCACCATAGAGGATTATTCCCAGGCTTTAGACACTAAAGGAGTTTACTCAGCTAGATTTCAAAACTGCTTTTGGAATAGATTTCATAGCATAGTAATAATCTATTTCTTAAATATTTGAAATAATTCCCAATAAATGCATTTGGGTTTAAAACCCCTTTCTGTTTCATTGACATTGTACCATCAAATTGAAAAGATATTGATAGGATCTTTTTATTAATTTTTAACCATTTATTTTAAGTATCTACCAATCCATTGCTTAATTGGAAAAAGATCTTATATATATTCCAAATTTGAAAGCATTTTATTTGATTTATTTGTAATTGATTCTTAGCACTGTAGTTAAAGCAGACCTATATAGTTTATGTTTTTTTAATTCATGTTTAACACTGGTATTTGATATTTTTAGGTGACAGAATTCTAATGTAAGCCAAAGATTGCATAGGCTCGTGAAATTCAAGGAAAGCATGAGTGACTAAGTAAAGAATGACTGGGATAATTCTGAATCTTGGAAATCACTGGATTTACAATTATCACATGCTGCCAGGGCCTCTGTTTCACTCTTTCTTTGCATATCTCTTTAGGTTGGCTTCCATTTCTCCAAGTCCAAAATGACTTTTTTCCATTGTGGGGGAAAAAAAAAAGCTATTAATATATTCTAAGCATTACATATTACAGCCTAGCTATGAGAGAAAAAAAATTAAAATATTTGTGACCCAATTTTGAATGTGCTAATGAATGTATTTATTGGTCTTGTTTGAATTAGGTGCTAATGAACTTGGACCAAAGAAATGATATCAGTGGCTGAGGTCCTACTGCACTATCACCCAATTTTCTAAAATAAATATGTGGATAGGAGGGTGGGAAATTTGAACAAGTAGCTCAATTTCTAAAACTGACTAGTGGTTAATTAGCAACATTAATATTTTTTCTCAAGGATTATTTGTTGTAATTTATTTATGCCTTAACAACTAAGACAATTTTTCTTTTTTCCTTCCTTCCTTCCTTCTTTTCATGCCCAGAAAATTAATTTTTATTTACATTTTTCTTCATACGCTGGTTAAGACTTGCATTTTTGTTTGTGATAATTGAAGTTCAGTATTAGCCTTTGCAAGAATCACTGGAAGACAGTATCCACGAGCTTCATGTGGATAATGTGCTGTCTTGAGTAATGATGCACTGAGCATTTAATAAATAGTATTAAGGAAATGCAGGGGCAAAAAGTTTTATGTTGTTTCGCACAAACAGGTTCCAAAGAGCCAAGGCATTGTCAATTATAATAATGTTGTTACCTTTCATTTATGGCAAAAGGTATAAACTTAGCCAAGAATGATGCATTTGAAACAGAGGAGGAAAAGTTGTCTGCTAAAAGTGAACAGGAAGAGAGGGTATCCAGACCCTATAAAAAAATCTATCCATGTACTTATTGGAAAATGAACAATTAGGTGCCTCTTCTCTAGCCATTTTTCAAAATAATCAATTAATCAATGATAAATCATTGACTCTTACATGGGGCCAGGAATTTTGTAATACAATCTTTTTTTTTTTTTTCCCCAAGACAGAATCTTACCCTGTTGCCAGGCTGGAGTACGGTGGTGCAATCTTTGCTCACTGCAACCTCTGCCTTCTGAGTTCAAGCGATTCTCCTGCCTCAGCCTCCCCAGTAGCTGGGACTACAGGCACATACCACCATGCCAGGGTAATTTTTGTATTTTTAGTAGAGACGGGGTTTCACCATGTTGGCCAGGATGGTCTCAATTTCTTGATCTCGTGATCGGCCTGCCCTGGCCTACCAAAGTGCTGGGATTATATGCATGAGCCACCGCACCCAGCCTTTTGTAATACAACTTTTATTCAAATTGTTTATATAGACAAATTCTTGTTTCACAAAATATTTGTGGAGGGCCCTGTACGTTCAAAGGGCAGTCCTGGTTGAAGGGACTGGAGATTTTCTCTGAACTCTAAAAAACATTATCATTATGGGAAGACTTTAATATATACACATCATAAGTCTAATGATTTTACTAACAAAAATGGAGTTAAAGTTTTTTTCAAACCATTTATATTTGAAACATTTTTTACATTTCCATTTAGAAAATGTATTTTCATTTAGTTTTTTTCTGAATAGCATTTTAATTCAAACTTTAAGAGATTGTGAATATGCAATCATAATGCTAATGTGTACAGAAACTACTTTTAAATTATGAAAGAATTATGGAGATTTACTGCATTTGGTATATATCTAGTATATGAATGATCCCATTAGTTATTTACAAAGTACTAATTATACTTGTATAGTAACATATACTTAAAGTAAATGCAAGATTTATTTTCAATATCAAATACAACTTTATTAATATTATACAATAAGATTTACTATTTAAGTTGTGAAAGGATGCTTACCTATTAGTCTTTTGATAAATACTTTCCTTGATGTTTTATTAAAGAGATCTCTAGAGGCTTTATAATGTCAAAAGAAATAAAAAGTATATTTTCAAAGGACAGAATAGGAATGAAAAAGCAATTGGCTTTCAAATAACATGAAATTAATAATATATTTCAAGCTTCTACAAATTCATCTTAGTATTTGAGAAGAATGTAAATGTGATTCACTTTGACTTTTTAGATATAAATATGAACTAGTTGAAAGCAAAGGGAAGATTTCCTATTTAGTGACATTTTTTGTTTTGTTTGTCTTTCCTGTTTCCAAAGGTAATCTAAAGCAGTTTCTAAAGCTAACCAAAGGCAAAATCAAAGCAAGTGCATTCCAGAATTTATTCACTAGTTTTTCAATTTGCTCTTTTTAATATTGAAAACAAAGTAAAATTATTTTTGTGTGATTTCCCTACATTTTATCCTTTGCCAAAAAAGAAAAAGGAAGAAAGAAAAGCTTCCAAAATATCAAAAGAGTACAATAGAATCTTTTTATACGGACACATTTATTGAGCCAATTCAGGTCTGTGTAATGAACCATTCAAGGCACAGACACATGCAGATGAAATGCAGACTACTCCAGAGAAAAGATTGATATTTTTATCTCCCTGAAGGGCAGAGAAAGCAAATACATAATGGTCTGGAAGAGGATCATAAATAATAAGTTGTCAAATCATAGAATGCCAAGTTTTGTTTTTACATTTCAAAGTGAAAAATTGTCAGACTCAGAAAATACTTATGTTAAATATTGCTTTTAATATATAATTAATGAATTCTTTGAGCTTAAAAAGTATAAAGCTCAGTAGTAAGTGGGAGATGCATATTGCAGTTTATACTAAAAATAGTTATTGTATCCAATGTTGTAAGATCATGACTCATTATACTTTACATGAAAATATTAAAGCATATTGTAGGGGAGAAGGAATAATTTTCCTCTCTACCCATCTTGAGTTCTTAGCCAGGAGCCCCTGTCAAAAGAGACAGATTAACAAGAAATACACAAACATTTAATAATGTGTGTAACTCCTATATACATGGGAGTTAACCCAGAGAAATGAGTAAATCTCTAAAGTAGGTTTCAAAATACAGTTGACCCTTAAACAACACAGGAATTAGGGGCACTGAATTTCTAGTCAGTTGAAAATTTGCTCACAACTTTCAGCTCCCCCAATAGTCTGCTATTGACCTGAAGCCTTAAGGACAAGATAAGCAGTCAATTAACACATATTTTGTATGTTATATGTATTTCATACTGTATCCTTACAATAAAATAAGCTCGAGAAAAGAAAATGTTAAAAAAAATAAGAAAAAGAAAATGTATTTACTATTTATTAAATAAAAGTGGATCATCATCCATGTCTTCATCATTGCTGTCTTTACATTAAACTGAGGAGGAGGAGAAAGAGAAAAAATTGGTCTTGCTCTCTCAAGGCTAGATGAGGCAAAAGAAAGTTCACCAGTGGTGGGCCTATGCCGTTTAAACTCATGTTGTTCATGAGTCAACCATAGTAGCTTTGTCTCTAAGCTCTAGTACAATGATTTTCTAAAACAAAGAAAAAAAGAATGTGGGGAAAAGTGCAGTTAGGATCAGGTAGTCAAAAAAGGCAAGATTTATCATGCAGACTTAACTCTCAGTTCCTTCTCCATTGATGAGTCTCAATGACTCAATCATCCTTCTCTTCCTAGGGCAAAGAGGGAGACACCCTTAGAGGGAGACACCCTTAGAAATGAAGATTTCTTTCATACATGTACCCTTCTCTTACAAGAGGGTAACTTTTTAAAGTTTATCCTGTATCTGCAGTTTCTCAAAATGATCAGATCAAAATAATCCTTACACAGAGAGGCATATCTGTGGTGGCATGTTCTGCTTTTCTTTTATGGCGGTGTGTTGTAAAATCCATCAGTATCTTTATTTGAATAAATAAGCTCATATATACGTATAAAATAAACATATATAGGTCTATATGTGATTACTGTATTGTATTTCATAGTATTTGCTAGATGAAACTATATGTATGCTTTGGGGATTCGCCACATGACTTGTCATTTCTGAGATTAATATTTTCTTTTTTCTAATTATACTTTATTGCACTTTAACTTGTTTAAATTTCAACCTAATTTTAATCACTTTTGTGCTAAATATCTGTCTAAATATCTTCATATTCCCTTGCAAGGTATTTATCATCTTTGTTTCAATATGTGAGTAGTTGCTGTATCTCTGCTAGCTACATTAAGACCTCACTTTTCACTTCTATTTGATGCTAATAGTTTATTATCAACTTAATTTTCATAACAACTGATTTTATGTGTATCTGTGTGTACTGTCAACTCTAAAATGATGAGGTTCAAAAATTTGGAGAGTTTTATTTCTCATAAAGGGTTGCAGCCTATGGGCAGCCGTTCTGGCAGGCTGGGAAGGGTAGCCTCCTGCCAGAAGCCAAAAACAAGCACTTTAAGAGTAGGAAGAATAAGACAAGAATTTATGCTCAATAGGGTGCCAAATAATACATTTTCAATAAGCTATGGGATGAGTCACAAATATTTATAAAAGGAGAAACATGTGCATGCACAATTGAGCTTTTTGACTCTCCATGGGTCCCACGTTCAGAAATGGCAGCCTTAATATGATCCAAGGGTGAAGTTTTCAGCTCTCTGACATAAAAATATGAAGCAGAGAACAGTAAAAGCCTCTTAGTGTGGCCCCTGTAGACTGACCAGAACCACTCTGTGATTGGTGATCTCTAATCAGGAAGGAATGCTGATTGGCTTTTGTGTGAGAACCGCAAAGGGAGGGGCAGCATCAGGTGTTTGGTTGAAATCAGTGTTGGAGCCTTTTGAAAGGCTGGTTTCCATTTAGCCCTTAGGGAAGAAAGCCTAAGGGCTCTTAGCAGGGGAGGGTATAATGGGGTGTGTCAGTTTTCCTATCCCATCATGACTAGCAACTCAGTGTCCAAGGTTTCTCTGGGATCCCCATGGCCAAGAGGGGGCTCATTTTCAGTCAGTTGAGGGACTTATAATTGTATTTTTATTTCTCATAACTATATGCTAGGCAACCTTTTGGGTACTTTCTATACTAGTTCACTTAATTTTCACAATTGTTGTCGAGATATGTATAATTCTTAAACCCATTTAAAATGAGGAAACTAAAACCCAAAGAAACTGGTGGGACTATAGGAGATTAGAATATGCCACTCTAAAATATATACCCTTTTGGCATCAGAATTAATTTGATCTGCTCATTTTGAGAAACTGCCATATTGAAGCTCTGAGAAATGCCCTTTTATAGGGGAAAGTTTTATCTATGAACGAAATTTCCATTGGTAAAAGTCTCTCTCTTTCTGCACCAGGAAGAGAAGTATGACTAAATCATTAGAGACTCTTATCAATGGAGAAGAAACCAATATAAATCTCTATACCAAAACGTACTTTCCCTGGCCATCTCATCTAAACTGGGTCTTCCCCACACCCTTCTTTCTTTTTTTCAGAATACAGTCAGCCCTCTGTATCCATGCGTTCCACATCTTTGGATTCAACCAACAGCAGAGAGAAAAAAAGAAGAAGAAAAATATATCTACATAAAAATTTCTATATATCTATATATCTATCTATATATAAAAATTGCATGTGCACTGAATATGTACAGACTTTTTTCTTATTCCCTAATCAATACAATATAACAACTATTTACATAGCATTTACATTGTATTAGCCATCATAAGCAGTCTAGAGATGATTTCAGTATAGGAGGATGTGCTTAGGTTATATGCAAATACCATGCCATTTTATATCAAGGAATTGAGGATTCTTGGATTTTGGTATCTGTGGAAGGTCCTGGAATCATTCTCCCATGGTTACTGAGAGATGACAACACTGCGGTATTAAGTTGTCAAAGAAAATCGAATTTCAGGACCCTCTAAATTTATTGTGTAAAGGGAGAAGGTAAACACTGGAGACTGTGTCACCTAGCATGTTTGCAATTCTGTTTCTTAGATTGTAGCTTAACTCTCTTCCTCATTGTTTTTATTCTGTAAATGACTAGGAGAGATCAGAGGCCAGGCCTCCCCATCCCAATCACTGGTCTTTGTTATAAATTAACTACCTCCTTTATTGTCCTGTACCTAATTCAGACCAGATGGTCCCCAAGACCCCACGACAGTTACGTCTTCAGTGTGAAGTGTTAAATATACCTTGCCCCCCAAAAAAAGACCATCTTGGCAATAGAGATATTTTCCTATGACAGTAAGCATAGCCTCACATCTCTCCTCTGAATAAATAATCACGATGTGCATGAGCTTAAAGCAGTCTGTCTTTTTCTTTTGGAATGCTGCATGATACACCAAAGAAGACTATAAGCAGCGATCCTAGAACTGTAACAGTAAATGCTTATTTCACAGCCCAACAGTAAGGCCTGGAGAGAACTTTAGGTGATGAATGGGACGTGGTACTCATGTGAGAACAATAGATTGAACAAAATAATGCATGGATGGGACGTGGTACTCATGTAAAAACAATAGATTGAACAGAATAATGCACTGCCATTAGAAACACTCTTGGTCCCACCTCAGTATTGAATATCTTTCAGATATACCCAGGACAATGTGGGTACCTATAATAAAATAAGCTACTTGGATTTCTTACCTCACATATTTAGGGGAAAAAAAAACAGTCTATAACAATGCAATATTTAAAAAAAAAAAAAACAGGATAAGGGAAAACTTATCTAAGGAAACATACCTCTTTTTTTATCCTGATTGAAGATTTTTAATAACTAAGCTTTTTCTGACACAAGTCTTCTGAAACAACACCTTTGAAAATAAAGTTCTAGAAATGTTTTCACCAATGTAACTTTATTTATTCTTTTTAGTAATTATTGGGAAGGGTCAAATAATTTCCTATATTACATGTGATTAAGCTTTCAGAAAGTTTACCATAATCCATACAACGTAAGGTAAGAATTAGAAGCCAGTGCTAATATGTTGCCTAATTATGAGCAGTGCAAGCCTGCCAAACCAGTACTCAGGCAAGATCCACACCAATCCCTGCTCCTTTTAATTTAATGGTCTATGTTTTTCAGTTATACAATATTTTATAAGTGTCAAAATTTACAATACTTAAAGTAAGTTTTTCTCCCTCTCCTTGTATACATATACATTAGATATGTGTACGTATATATAAAGCGCACACACACCCCAAATCAGAAATTTATATTCCCTTATATTTATGATTTATCTCATTCTTACCCACTCATGTTTCTGTAACACAATCAATAGTAAGACTTCAGACATATTTAAACAGTTCACATGTATATGCAAACATTTATATTTACAGATATGTATATCATTGGCAGCATATTTTGTAATAGAAAAAGATTTGAGGCCGGGCACAGTGGCTCACACCTGTAATCCCAGCACTTTGGGAGGCCAAGGCAGGCAGATCACAAGGTCAAGAGATACAGACCTTCCTGTCCAACGTGGTAAAACCCTGTCTCTACTAAAAATAGAAAAATTAGCCAGGTGTGGTGGCAAGTACCTGTAGTCCCAGCTACTTGAGAGACTGAGGCACGAGAATTGCTTGAACCCAGAAGCTGAAGGTTGCAGTGAGATCATGCCACTGTACTTCAGCCAGGACAATAGAGCAAGACTCTGTCTCCAAAAAAAAAAAAAAAAAAAAAAAAGTTAACAGTCACTCTGTGAACTCAGAATAGTCTTTGTTATCTTGCGAAGTCAAAAAGTAATACATAGAAAAGTATGCTGTCTAAAAGATATATTCTATGTATCTCCAGAATAATCAAAGAATATACATTGTTGACTTTAAGGAGGCAAACTGAGGGTCTGGAGTTTATAACGAGAAAGCAACATTGTTAACCTACTAGTTTTTCAAAACCTTCAAACTTTGTTACATATGAATGCATTACTTGTTTAAAAATAGAGTTAAAAAAAAAAAAAAAACAACCCAAGTAATAAGCACAAAATGTATACTACAATGTTAATATTATAATTATAAAATGGGTATTATAATGTTCATAAACTAAAATTTTTTAAACTAGCATCCTTAGAATACTGTCCTAAAAGATGTTCTGAAGAAAAACAGCACAAAATTACATAACGTAGTATGTGTGGAAATGCCAGTGAAATCTTTTACCTCTTCCATATTCACTATGAACTTTGCATGTTACAGGCCCTGATTAATTGTTTCATAAAGGAACATCTTTAGCTCTTTTTTCATTCCATAATTTATAAGTTTGTATTTGACTTTTAAATCTCTTATATTAAACAGCTTTTAATATCCAATGACATCAATTTTAACATGACACTCCTGAGAAAATACAGTACTGCTTTATGCTAAATTCAAGGCAACGTATGTAGAAGAGTCCATTAAGCCATCACGCAAACTAATTTATTTTTATTTTGTACACAGACACAGCAACCTTGACATTCTAATTTCTAACTCAGCAATAGGTTAGAAGTAACAAAGAAGAGGGAGGGAGAAGCAGTGACAGGCACATGTACTGATAGCTGGGAAAAGCTATGGACAAAACAAGAAAGCAGGCTGGAAAAAGAAAAATAGACAAATGTGCAACAATTTGTGATTATTTTAATTTAATTAACAAACAAGGAAGAAATAATAACTCATTTGATGTGTTTAGAGTAATTGGTGACACACTGAAGCCATCTTGATGGATGTGATTTGTAACATTAAGAGATACATTTAAGAAAGAAGAAATGACAGGAATATTCCCCACACAAGCCAGGAAAACACTCCCAATTACAATGGGACTTTGATAGTGGTGTTGTCATAATATAAAGGATACAATCCAATGAGCAATCTGGAAAATGGAAAAACAACAGCGAGTTCTCACATTTTACCTATTTAGCCTATTTAGAGGGAAAAGATAGTCTAAATTTTTTTTTCTTTTTTCTTTTTTTGAGATGGAGTTTCATTCTTATTGCCCTGGCTGGAGTGCAATGGCACAACTTTTTCTTTTTTAGACAGAGTCTCACTCTGTTGTGTGCAGGCTGGTGTGTAGGCTGGTGTGCAGTGGCACGATCTCAGCTCACTACAACCTCCCTCTCTCAGGTTCAAGTGATTTTGGTGCGTCAGCCTCCCAAGTAGCTGGGATGAGAGGTGTGTGCCACCACACCTCGGCTTATTTCTACATTTTTAGTAGAGACAGGATTTCATTATGTTGGCCAAGCTGGTCTTGAACTCTCGACCTCAGGTGATCCGCCCGCCTTGGCCTCCCAAAGTGCTGGGATTATAGGTGTGAGCCACTGCACCCAGTCTAAGACAGTCCAATTTTGACACACTTGTAAAAAAGTTTTCCAGAGTTACCTGTTACATTCAGTGAGATTATCCAGCTGGAAGAGCTCTTAAAAACATCCAGTTGCCTTTGCTTTAGTCCTTTGTTCATTAGCCACCTTCTAATCCATCATTTGGTTTTCTCAATGAGTTTTCTCCACAAAGAACACATATCTTACTTGGACAAGGGAATCTAGCTTTCAAGCAGTTGTATCTTTGTTAATTAATCAGAACACATAAGTAAGTAAAGTTATTTTCATGTCTGAGATTTCTGCTGAAAGTTATTAGGAAATATAATGCACTCCAAAACAACTACAAAAATATATAAAACTAAAAAGTCATCCGACATCTATTGATTCTTTTTATGATCACACAGGGTTTCTTATCTCTTGTGGAAGCTTTTTATAAATGATCAGTGGAAGAAAAAGTATTTGAACATAAAGCAAGAAGGAATGAAGTAAAACATTTCTCAACATAGATAAAACAGGGAAATTCACTTGGTCTGAAACATTCCAAATATTTGGGAAGCTGAAAATATTGGAAATACCATGATTTAGGTTTCTAATTTTTACATTTAGTAATTAGGTAAAGTAATTCTCAACCTTCATTAACTTGGGTTTAATTATTTCACTGTAGTATCTGTAGTTCTAAAATATGCATATTTTTCCACAAAGAAATTCATGTTTATTTGCTTCCTGAATAGAAATGTAATAATGCAAATGCATTGTTTTAATGGATATGTTTAAATGCTAATACCAAATAAGATACAGGCAGGAAGAGAACAGTCCCATTTTGAAGCTCTAAATTTTTGAAAAGAAAATTTTAAACTTGCTCCTTTTCCTTTTTATTTAAATTATTGTGTCATTGTTGTTTTTGTTTTGCTTTTACTTATTATTGATTACGTTCAACAACAGCAAGAGAAAGAATTAAGGTGGTTGTGGAGAAACACCTTTCCTAATTATAACTGGAATTTTATAGAGAAAGAAAAATATGGAAAAAGAAATTTAAGTTTTCTGAGCCAAATGCATTATGCAACAAACATTAAGTTCTTCCTTACCAAGTAATGATTTTAAACCATGAAAATATTGTTTCTCTAAAAGCAAAATGCATCATGCAATTCAGAGTGCTCTGCAGGGAACAAGGCCACTAGGGAAGCAGCAACAAAACACTTTCGATAAGAAAGTAGCAAATTATTCCAGATTTTGTATTATTCTAGTCATCAGGAGACACAGAAATGTGGACTTTCAGAAAATGACATCTCAAAACGGTCAGAAACAAAGAGTTCTATGAACTTTCTTTGAGGCACTTGCAGCATAATGTAGTCCTTGCACTTTAGGCAAGCAAAAGTCATCTTATTCGATTGGAGTCATTCATTTCTCATCACACAACAGAGCTTTATCAGGGAGGAAATGGGAGACTAACATCATATCTAAATATAGATACACATAGAGAAGTCATTAGAATCCATGTCTAAATACTGGGACAGCGATCTTCCTCTGGTTGGATGTTAGGATGGAGAACAAGTCGTTCTCAGAGGAAAAGAAAGACTATGGTTTTGTGGAAAGAAGTACAGTCTTGTGGCTGGGCACGGTGGCTCATACCTGTAATCCCAGCATTTTGGGTGGCCGAGGCAGCCAGACCACTTGAGATCTGGAGTTGGAGACCAGCCTGGCCAACATGGTGAAACCCTGTTTCTACTAAAAATACAAAACTTAGCCGGGTGTAGTGGTGCCTGCCTGTAATCCTAGCTAATGGGGAGGCTGAGGCACAAGAATCACTTGAACTCAGAAGGTGGAGGTTGCAGTGAGCCGAGATCACTCCACTGCATTCCAGCCTGGGTGAGAGAGCAAGACTCTGTCTCAAAAACAAACAAATAAAAAACAAGTACAGTCATGTGCTACGTTTCTGTCAATGAAGAACCACATGCAACAGTAGTACCATAAGATCTTAATATATTATTTTCTCTGTAGCTTTTCTATGTTGAGATACGCAAATACTTAACATCGCGCTACAACTATGTACAGCATTCATCACAGTATGTGCTGTACAGGTTTGCAGCCTCGGAGCAACAGGTTATGCCGTATAGTCCTGGTATGGTAGGCTCTATAATCTAGGTTTGCATAGGTACACTCTATGATAGTCACACCATGATGCAATTGCCCGACCACACATTTCTCAGAATGTATCTCTTTGTTAAGTGATGCATGACTGTATTAGTAGGTTAGTTCAGCATGCTAAGACAATGTATTCATTTCCCTGCAGTGTGGTTGGCAGATTATAAAACAGATATAAAATCAAATCCAACCTTTGCTTCTAAGTAGCTTCGTGACTGAGTTACTAAGTCTCTCTGAGCCCTAGGCTGTTTAATAAAATGAGCTGAATATCTATAATGTGACATTTCTTTAAGAATTATAAAGTGCCTAAGAGGGCAGTTACGTTTTAGAAAGTAATGTTACTCATTGTTGTTTTTAATTTTAATACACACATTATAGGTTCACATTTTTCTTGTAAGTATAATTTTTATTCTATAACATGTGCCTTTGTATATGATGATTTCATTTAGATAAGCTCCAAATATTACATAGTTGTAATAATAATTTCTGCTTTAACCCTCAAAATTAAAATGTGATTTCTAGTTTTCTAAGTACGTGGGAAAATTGAGTCTAACTTTGATTATACAATTTTTAAAAATTTTATTGCATTATAGTCAGAGAGCACAGCTTGTAGTGTGTATAACTTGAGTTTTTTGGAATTTGTTAAGAATTTTTTGTATCCAAAAACATGATTGTGTGTGTGCGTATGTGTATGTGTGTGTGCACGCACTGTAATGAATAATCATTTTTTGTGTTAATCTCAAGTGGTGAATGTCATCATTCTCAAACCCCTTACACCCCATGTCAGGGGTGAGGTCTGCAGGTGAGGTTGGTGTCCTCTTTGCTAATAATCACTTATTACCGTCTACTCTCTCTCTTTCTCTCCTATAGAAACACTAATCTTTGTATATAATGTCACCAGACTACCACACCCAATCACCTACCATTCATTCTACCTTACTCCTCTTAGATCACTATGAGTCTTTCCAGAAAAACTATTGTCATAGTTCTTAAAAATTATTTCAACAATGTCTATCTATTGTGATGAATTTTTTTTTTAAGAGATAGAGTGTTGTTCTGTTACCCATGATGGAGTGCAGTGGTGTGATCATAGCTCACTGCAGCCTTGAACTCGTGGGCTCCAGGGATCCTCCCATCTCAGCCTCCTGAGTAGCTAGGATTACAGGCATGAACCATTGCACTTGGCTCTATTTTGCTGATTCATTCCAATAATCTGGTATCTTCATCCCATGTCTCCTCCAATGGTCATGTCTTCCTTCTTATGTCAGCCATTCGCTGCTGTGGTTGTACCCTTGACTTTATCATTACAAACATATGCAACGCATGCATAGTGATCAACCCATCTGTAGACTGCAGTAACCTCACAATTATCTTGAATCAATTGAACTTACCATATTTTCCCTCCCTTTCATACCTCTAATGTCTGTTCTTGTCTTCTTTCTTAGCATAGTCAGTCATTATACTTGCTCCCTTTCATGTATCCTTAACCTATTTTACCCATTTTTGCACTTAATTGTTAAAAATGTGTTTCTCCTTAAGCCATCTCTCTATATAATCTGCACAGCCAGATATCTGTGGCTCACTCCACTTAGAAGCATATGGCTGGAAAAAAAAACTTTGAACAATGCTGCCTAGTGTCACTTGAAATTCCTGATCACTAGCTTCAAGTGACTTTTTAAGGATGCCCTATGAGTCTACTGTATTTTCCTGGGCATTTTATCCTTTCACTGTAACAGATAACTTTTCTCATACTTTATCTTTTCTCATTAAACCCCAACATCACTTCCCCATTCTTATTCTCCAGAAGAACATTTCCACAGTCTAATACCAACAGCTTAACAATAAACTCATCAAGAACATTTCTCCAGGTTATTTTTTTTTTTCTAACTATTCTGCAAAAACAATTTTTCTCTCTTTACTAGATCAATATTATAAGTCTGGAGAAATGCTATTACTTCTGTCACAGAGAAGACACACATGCATATACATCCTCTGTTCACTTTACATTCTAGCTAAAACCTCATATTTCTTAATTTCTTAAAGTAAAACAGCATAAAAATTTTCATATGTGATATTTACTTCCAATTTCCCTTTTCTAATTCTATTGGAAATAACCAGATATTTTTCAAAACTCTTTATCAAAATTGTTTGTCGAGGTCATCTTTGACTTTACATTACATTACTAAATGCAATGATCAATTCTAACAAAAAACCCAATATTTGACACAAGTGGTCACATCTTTTTTGAACTATTCCTTCTTCTGGGTTTTACAGTTTTATTTTGACTTTTCTTTCCCTGAACATGTATCATTCTGTGCTCTAGCCTCAGTGTAGCTGTTGACAGATTTGTTATATATCTAAATGACTTTTCCCTATGAATAATTGTTTTTATTCTCTGTGACTACTGTCAGTATCAAACAAGGAGAAAAACAAACATTTTAATTGGGCATCAATGTAAGTTATAGAAAAATTTTACTTGAGTAACTAAATAATATACTTTTGTTTTAACTAGTAAGCCTTTCAAGGGTTTGTTTCTAATATTTGATTTACATATAACTTTATAGGAGCTTATTTATAATATACAAAATGAAGGAAAACTGTGTGCTAATATTACCATTTCCTGAAGATGATAAAATTTAGATGATGAAAGAGGATTTTGGGAGAAAAAAATATTTTAATCTTAATGTAAATTGAAAAAATAAAATGCACAAATAATTGGCAGAGAAGAGCAAATATTTGATATGGCCTGAAATTAAATTTATATATATAGGTTTTTATTTTGTACAGACATATGTCTCCCACACACAATGTTAATAAGAAAAATAACAAAAGATAACATTAACTGAGCGCTAAAAAATAAAATACAGTGTGAATGGTGTCCCTGAGACTGTTCAGCAAGGCAACCCTGATGGCTATAAAACACCAAGTGCAGCACATATATTTAATTTGATTAAGTAATTCAAACACTGTAAAGCAGGTACTTTCATTATCCTCATTTTACAGCTGAGCAATATGAGAGATGGAGAGTATGAGTAATTTGTGTAATTTTACACAAAATTATACAAGTGCTTATGGCTTGTAAGTGCTATGACTTGATGTTTTTGTACTCTCCAAAATTCATGTTAAAATTCAATCCTCAAAGTAACAGTATTGGAAGGTGTGTCCTCTAGGAAGTGAATGAGTCATGAAGGCAAAGCCCTCATAAATGAGATTAAGTGTCCTTACAAAATGGCTTTGCCGAGGGAGTTCCCTTTGTGCCCTTCAACCTATTGCCGTGTGAAGACATGGGCTTCCTTCCCTCCAGAGGATACAGCATTTAACGTGCCATCTTAGATGCAGACACTGGACCCTCATCAGAAAACTAAAGCTGCCAGTGCCTTGGTCTTTGACTTCTCAGCCTCCAGACCTATGAGAAAATTAACTTTAGTTCCTTATAAGTTACTCAGTCTCAGGTATTCTGCTATAGCAACCCAAACAGATTTAGACAGTAGTGAAGAGCAGGCTCCAATCACACCAATAATAATTCAGACTCAGTTAGCTGTCATATTATACTGCTTTCATAAGCCCAAAGCACTAATTTCTCTTATCAAACTACTAATTTTATATAAAAAATAAATATATATACACAGTATAAAGCCAAATTGAATACCAAAGCAATCAGCAATCTTAAAAATCCTTTAAATTCTTACCCTTCACATATTGCTTTTGAAGTACTCAATAAGCAGACATGAGTAAATTTATATCTCAAGTTTGGAAACATAACCAACAATAGACTCCAAAATATATGATATTTTTGGAAACATGTTTTCTGTCAGAAAGGAACACAATTTCAGAACAGTTTTTGACCTTATTAGAGTAATAGAGATGGATTTACTCTAATGCTTTAAGTAATTAAGAAAAATAGACATACTGTATAAAACAAACATTTCAGACACTGGACAATAGGCAGCACAGGGATGTGATATCTAAAATGGGAGGAACAAAACGAGATGGCCTTGAGGTTGCCCTGCTTTTTGCCTCAAGTTTCACTTAGAAATACAGAGTAGGGAAGGTAATAAAAACTTGAATATGGTAGACTGAGTTGAGGAAACACAAGTTGGCACTCAGGAAGCCTGAGGTTGCTGGAAATTACAGGGCAGAGTTCCAGAATGAAAGGAGTTATGCAGAATAAAATCTAAACAGTGGTCCTCTTACATTTTTAATGACTACCAGGATGTGACTGCATTGGGTGAAACTCTAGGAGGTTAGTCAAAGAATGACTGAGGAGATGTGAGCTGAACAGTTCTCGAAGCTTAAACAGGGTTGAAAATTATTTCTAATTCTTATCATCAAGAGAAGAGAGCTTTCAACGTTCACTTTAGGCATGCAGTAGAGACACTAGAAGGTCTACACCTTGGTATTGGCTAAAACTATTCCTAGAATTAAGGCTATTCTAGACTCACACTAATAAATTGTTATTAAAATAGCATCAAAAGAAAAAAGTAATTCCACTGATTAGTTGGACAAAAACCAATGGCCTTTAAAAAAAAAAGACAATGAAACCCTTATAAAAATACTATATGTATATAAAAATTGTGATGTATAATATGTAATCAAACCTTACTAGACAGATCAGGAATTAAGAAAATGTAAAAATGTTCAGGAAACAAATAAATTAAAAATAATTAAGAAATAATAGAGATAATGAGATTAGCAAATAAAAGTGTTAAACTGTTATTATAAATATATTCAAGTATTTAAAAGAAAACATGAAGAAAATACAATATATCAAAATGAAATTTAATGAAAAAGTCAATGGATAAGAAAAATGGCAGATTAGGCACAGTGAAAGAAAGTTAGTGAACATAAAGATAAGAAGATAATTATAAAGAACAAAGTTAGAAAGATGTCTTATTCTCCTGTGATACAATATCAAACAATATAACACACATTTATAGACTCCTCGAAAGGGGCAAAATGGAAAGCATATTTAAAGTAATAATAGTTGGAATTCTTCTAAAATGGATGCAAACTAAAAACCCACAGATTTATGAAGGTCAATGAGCATCAAGTGGGTTAAAAATATAGGAAACCTAAACCAAGCACAATATAATGTCATTACTGAAAACCAATGAAAAAGAAAATTTTGTAAGTGGCACAGAAAGAAGCCTTACATGGAGAGAAACAAAAAAGAAAATTATAGTACCTATCCCATCAGAAACTGCAAGCAAGACAACAATGGAACGAAGTTTTAAGGTCTGAACAAAAGTGTCACTTTAAATTATCTCATCATCAAAATTATATTTCAGAAATGAAGGCAAAGTAACCTTAGACACAGAAAAGCTAAGAATATATCATTTGTAAACTTCCATAAAAGTAAGTTAGTTTTAAAAAATATATGGAAACAAAGGAATGATGAATGCAGTATGTTTTCTTATTTTTCAATTTCTTTTAAGAGTAAGCGACAGCTTAAACATTAGTAACAATGTATTGTTTGAATGTATAACATACGTAGAAGTAGAATCTACACGAAAAATAGCAAAAAAAGATAGGAAGATGGAGATAAAAGTATACTGGAGTAAATTGCTTGCATAATAATATGCTGAGCAGTTTAAAATCATTTGAAGTAAATTGTGATGTTAAAGATGTGTATTGTAAAACTTAGAACAATTTAAAAATTTAAATGGAGCTGGTGTACGAACAAAAATGGAATCACAAAAAAAGTCCAAAATAAGGCAGAAGATGCAGGAAAAGAGAAACAACTCATAAAAATAGGAAAAAAAATTACAAAGCAGCAAAGTGATATAAATTCAAATATATCGATAATTAAATTATATATTAAGCCATTTACATTAGCTTTAAGAAATAAAATATTTAGATATAATAACAATATACGTACAAGATTGTTATGCTGAAAACTACAAAACACTGACAAAAGAAAGCAAAGAAGGCCTAAATAAATAGAAAGACTTATCATGTTCAGGGATTAGAAAATCTCACAGAGTAAACACGTAAATTCTCCCCAAATTTATCTGCAGATGTAACACAATACCAACCAAAACACAAGTAAGTTTTTAGAAATAAACATAGACAAGCTGATTTTAAATTTTATGTGGAAGGGCAGAGAAACTAGAATGACTAAAAAAATTATCAAAGTGGAGTCACACACGGAAATGTAAGACTTAGTATACTATACTACAGTATACTCTAAAGCTGTAGTAATCAAGAAAGTGTGGTTTTGGTAAAGAACAACAAATTCATAGATATATGAAACAGAGTAAGATGTCCAGAAATAGACACACATTATTATTACCAACTGATACTTAACAATAGTAATTCAACAAGGAAAATGTAGACATTTCAACAAATACAGTTGAAATAACTGAGCATCCACATGAAAACAAAAAGGGCCTTGATTAATAACTCACATTTTATGGTAAAGATAACTAAAATGTTCATAGCCCTAATGAGAGGTGAGTCCAGCTGAACTTTTTGGGTTGAGTGGGGACTTGGGGAAATTTCCTGTCTTACAAGAGGATTGTAAAATGCACCAATCAGGAACTTTTCTGTCTTAAAAGAGGATTGTAAAATGCACCAATCAGTCCTCTGTAAAAACGCACCAGTCAGCGTACTGCAGCTAGCAAGGGGATTATAAATGCACCAATCAGTGCTCTGTAAAAATGCGCCAATCAGCAGGATTCAAAAAGTAGCCAATCTTGGGGAGGATGGAAAAAAGGGCACTCTGATAGGATGGAAACAGAACATGGGATGGGCCAATAAGGGAATTAAAGCTGGCCACCCAGCCAGCAGGAGCAACCCAGTCAGGTCCCCTTCGATGCTGTGGAAGCTTTGTCCTTTTACTCTTCACAATAAACCTTGCTACCACTCATTCTTTGGGTCTGTGCCATCTTTAAGAGCTGTAACACTCACCATGAAGGGCCACGGCTCCGTTCTTGAAGTCAGCGAGGCCATGAACCCACCAGCAGGAACTAACTCCAGACACACTAAATGTAAAGCTTACAACTCTAAAACTTGTATTAGATAGCATGATGGGGGGAAATCTTTTTTAATTTGGCTTAGGTAAAAAGATTTTAGACATACTATCAAAAGCATTATCAATAACAAAATAAATTGACATTTATCATAATTAAAATTTTGCTCTGTGAAACTGCTGTTAAGACACAAAAAGATAAGCTGCAGTCTGAGAGAAAATATTTGCAAAATACATGCCTGTGAAAGAGCTTATATTAAAATAATATAAAGAACTTTGAAAATGTAACCATAGGAAAACAACCCAATTCTTTCTCCTACTGCTTTTTGTTCTGTGGGATTTATAGTGCATAGAATTGTTCATCTAGTACCACAATCATAAATACAACAGTTCTACCCAAACAATCTTCTTGACTTTGTCTTTTTTAGACAAACTGATCTTAACTTCCAATACCACTAATTTGTTCTTCATTTCTCTAGTGATGTTTCTTTCTAGAATGGCACATAAATGGGCTCTGTCACTATATAGGCTCTTTCTTTTACTTAGTAACATGCATTTGAGATTCATTCATGTTTTGCCTACATTATTAGCTTACCAGTTGTAATTGCAGGGTAGTGTTTCATTGTATGAATGTATCATATGTTGCTCATCCATTCACCAGTTAAAAGATGTTTTGAATCTCACCAGTTTAGGGGGATTATGAATAAAGCTGCTATTTAGCTATTTGTGTGAACCTATTTTCACTTCTCTAAGTTAAATCCTAGAAGTACCAGTGTTGTAAGTATATATTTAGCACATCAGCAAAGGACAGTGGTTCCAATTGCTCCACCTCTTTGTCAACACTTCTTATTGTCTTTTTTTTTTTTTTTTTTTTTTTTGAGGTAGCGTCTTGCTTTGTTGCCCAGGCTGGAGTGCAGTAGGGCTGTCTCTGCTCACTGCAAGTTCCACCTCCTGGGTTCACGCCATTCTACTGCCTCAGCCTCCCGAGTAGCTGGGACTACAGGAACCTGCCACCACGCCCGGCTAATTTTTTTGTATTTTTTAGTAGAGATGGGGTTTCACCGTGTTAGCCATGATGGTCTTGATCTCCTGACCTCGTGATCCACCCACTTCGGCCTCCCAAAGTGCTGGGATTACAGGTTCATTTTTTTTTATTATACCTATTTTATAGGTGTGCAGTTACATGCCATTGTGATTTTAATTTGCATTTCCCTAGTGACTAATGATGTTGAACAACTTTTTATGTTAATTTCTATAGCTACTTAAACAGTCATTTAATAGTATAGGATGATTAAAAAAATATTATTCCTCATTCTCTTCTAAGTAAAAAGAGGAAAGGAAAAGAAAAAAACACACTTAAACCAGGACATGAAGGTAACATTCTTACTCTGTTAAAGATAACTTTCAAAAATCAGCAGCAAACACGATTCATAATGTGGAATTCATAACAATTCCCATTAAACCAGGAACAGAAAAACACATAAACAAAACTCTTGCTTAGTTCTACTTTTATTCAACATTTCATTGGAGGTGGCATAAAATACAATAAGAAAAAGAATAAAGTGACATCAACTTGGAAAGAATAAACATAATTACCTCTACTAATGAAATGTTGTATACTTACAATGTTTATAAATAGATATTGGCCATTATGAAAGAGTTCACCAACTTCACTAGACTCAAGGTCAACATACAAAATCAATTACATTCCTGTGCATCACTGCTAATCAATTTTCATAATAAAAATTTCCAATCACAATTTTACAAAATATTCTTAAGTGCCCCAGGAAACTATTAAAAAAGAGATAAGCCATTTGTGGGAAAACTTAAAATTATTATTAAAATATATAAAATTGAAATTTAATATTGAAAATTACACCATGTAACTGGAAGGAAAGATTTATTATCATGGAGATGTATTTTCCAAATTAATTTATACATTCATGAAATTCCATTCAAAATATCAGTTTTTTAATGAGATTTCAAAAGATGATCTTAAAATTTAAGGTCAATAGATTAACCTGGTCAGAAGATTAACCTAAAGCAGCAAAGAATATTCAGGGAAAAAGAGGTGGAAGTATTTTCTTTAATAGACATCAACACTTTCTGTCAAACTATTATGGTTAAAACAATGTTAATATTGTGGCAAAGATATGCACATGTATCAATATACCAACAACGAGAAAACTAAAAGGATCACAACCAAGAACATCACAAAGTTAAAAAAAGAGCCACTAATTGGGAGAATTTATCTATAACCCATAAAACAGGTAAAGCATTCACATAGAAGATTTCAAAGAGCCTTCTCAAATCAAAGAGCAAAAGACAGAAAATCACCATTGAAAACACAGAGGAAATATATGAATAGATGCTTAACAAAAATCAGATAAAAAATATTTAACCTCATTAGCAATCAAGAGAATGCAAATTTAAACAAAAAGTTACTATTTCGTATTCATCTGATTTTTAAATTAAAAATTCAACAACTAACTTTGTACCCTGTCATTTTACTATTATCTTTTTTACTTACTTTGTTAATTTTTGGTCTCCATGTAATCCTTATTACAGAGAGCAATGTTAATAAGTCTCTGAATATTGTTTTATAATATTAACTAAATCTTAATAACTAATATTTAGACATCTGATTCTTTTTCAGTCTAGATTAACTAGATCTAAAATATAAAAATAATATGATGAAGACATTTCAAATATTGATCTAGATTTTTTTAAATTACAAATACAACTTTAAAGTTATAATAAAAATTCCATATGTATTCTAGGCCTGCAACATTATTTGTTTTGAAAGATTAAGCTTTTCTTTCACTCAATAAACAGTTCATAAGATTTGCCTACTTAACTCTAGTCCATTCATTTTATCAGAGGTTTATAGTACTGCACTATACCACTGCACCATGGGAGTTCATTATTTTCATATTGGTGGAAATGTTTTTAAATACTGCTATTTCTCCTTATATACATATAAGCAAGATATTCTGTGTGTCTGTGTGTAAAATTGTCATCTTCTTACATTATAAAGTAGTACCTTCATATATACTAGATATCATAATATTGGTATTCAAAATGTTTGTTCTAGTTATCTTGTAATTTTTAAAGGCCTAGTAATAGGAGGAGAAGACAGGATGAAAAAGGGTCAATCTGTATCTCTGTATTTGTCTGAGTAGGTAGGTTTATTTCTGAATTAAATGTCATACTAGTAGTTTCATATGAAACTATGTACATGTACAAATAGGCAAGATTTTGGAACCTAATAGGAAATTTTTCTAAATAATGTTTATTTAATTTTATAAAATAGCGCTTTTGCTTGCTAAAGTGACTTGTCTTGTATATTTCATGATTTTATAGAATAAACAATAGAGCAATTTGTATGTCTTTTTGTGTATCTGAATGGAGGCTTTTTTCCTGGATTAAATTCTTAAGCTACATTTTCATGAGCAACAAATTTTTAAGATTTTGGTCTGAAATAGTTAACATTCATAGCTTAAGATATGATAATATTCTAATTTTGTAGAAGACATCTTAACTTTAAACATGTATTTAACACAGCATAATTTTTAAAAATGTTCCCTTGGTTTTCATAATAACATAAAGTTTTCATGTCATTTTTTTATCAGGGTAAAATTCTGAATCCTATTTAATATAGCTGACTCATGGGTTTAGAAGCAAGGCTCATCCCATACAATAAAACTGTACCAAGAGGCATTAAATTTAAGAGTTAATTAGCATTGAAAGGAGCTGGGCACATTCCTCAGCCCCGGGCTCAAAACTCCCTGAGCCTAGTACAAACACATCTCATCCTCCCATCCCATCACATACTGCCATATATCTCTCCAACTCCCTGAGCCCAGTACAAACACCACCTGGAAAGTCTCCGATAAGGAGACAGCCATTCAAGGTTACTGAAAGCGCGAGAGCCAAAAGAATTTCTTTGTTCCCCTGCAACTTTCGGGCTATAAAAAGCAAACGCTCGCATTGTTCGGGGCCCTCTTGTATGCTGTGTAAAGGAGGGACCGAGTTCGAACTTGCAGTAAAGATCCTTGCCGCTTGGCTTTGACTCTGGACTCTGGTGGTCTTCTTTGGGGAACAAACAGTCTGGGCATAACAGCATATGCTGGCTAGAAATGTAAGAATCACATTATAATAGGTAAGCCTTCAAATTCCGGTTCTGTAGGCAGTGGAACAGAAAAAAAGATGTAAGACCACTAAATTTTTTTATGTATATACACCATATATCTCCATCTTCTTTTTTCCTTTGTGTGAAACAGTGGCTTTTACTAAATACATTTTGAAAAGCCTTATTTCCCTCAGGATGTATTTGAGGCCAATCCATTATTTTCTACTTTAGAATTTTAAATAGGGTCTATCAGTTGAATGAATGTAACACAATTGTCATTGCTGAGCCAGTACATAACCAAAAATGTGATTCTTGTACATCATTCTGAAGAGAATAAATCTTTGTTACTGGCCTGCTAACCACTAGGCATTAATAGTACCATTAAAAGAAATTTGGGGACTAGAAATGATTCGAATTCTACTCTTTTTGTTTTATAGTTTTGAAGTGAAAAGTGAATATAAGAGGAGAAAGTAGAGCAATAACTCAGCTTAGAAACATAAAGGCAAATATTAAAGGATATTTTGCAAAGATTCCACAAGGAAGTGCAATTTTAAAAACTAAATGTATGTTCTATTCAAATAGGAGAGCCATTGTTTTTGAAAGGTTATAGTATGGATCCATGTTTACAGATAATGCACAAACTTACTGAATAAATATGGAAAAATTTCCCCCAAAATAGTAGATAGTATAGTGTGAAAAATCTAATAGGTAAACATTCACCACTATGAGTTTTTGTATAGAATATACCACTCTCTGGATGTAGTAGGTGATAATTAAGCATATAAGATAAAATTTTTGTAAGCATGACATACTGGGACAAAATGTTAGCCATCACCTTTAATATTCTATGGCAGTGGTATGGAATGCTAGTTATCACTCAGTATCTGTTCTTTTATTTATTTATTTTTTCAGATTTTGGTGTAGCACATGGTTGCGTAGAATAAGAAGTGCCCGTCCCAATCTGCTTTGCAGCTAGGTACAATCAGAATAATATAAATACACAATATACAAAGACTTGCATTTTACAGAGGACTGGTATGTTGGCTTTCTGTTAGAATATATAATTTATGATTCCCAATTTGATATTGTTGCTGTTCTTTTTTTCCCTACTCTTCTGCATTCTTAAATAAACTTGGGTCTCATGTATGGGTAGGTGAAAGGGGAGCAAGTATCAATGCATTGAACCGGAAAAGTACCTGAAATGATCAGGAAACACCATAGAAGTCAGTGTTATTGGAGCAGGATGAGGTAAGATAGAGTGACATGAAACTGAGACCTGAACACTGAACAGGCCCTTTAAGACCGTTGTTAAGAACTATTATACTTTACCCTGAGATGAAAATCTACTACCAGAGAGCTCCAAGTAAAAAAATGAACTGTTCTCAATTACTTTCTTCTTTATTTTTAAATTTTTTTTTTTTTTTACAGAGAGTATGATTTATTTGAGAAGTATAATAGAATTTCTAGTTATCTGACTAATTTTACTAATTTTTAGCTTTGGTAAAATACATAACACAAATTAGCATCTCAACCTTTTTAAGTGTATAGTTCAATAGTATTAAGTATACTCATATTGTTGTTTAACCAATCTCCAGAACATTTTCATCCTACAAAATCAAACGTTCCCATTCCCCTCCCTTGCCCCTCTCCCCCCAGCCCACTATTTTACTTTCTGTTTCTGTGAGTTTGACTACACTAGATACCTCATATAAGTAGAATTGCATAGCTGAAAGAAAATAATACATACTCTTCCATGTAAAATTTACCCTGATGTATTACATTTTATTCAGTTCATTGTATTTTATTTTACAAAGAATTAGAAACTATTTGTTGATCTACAAATGAATATCTTATTGTGAAAAATGCTGTTCAGTCTTTGGGAACAACCAATTCAGCATGGTATTTAAGATGATCAACTCTGGATGCAGACAGCCAGTCTTTGAATCTGAGCTCCTTCACTTGCAAACTGTGTGTCCTTCTTTTTTTATTATGTATTTATTTATTTTATTTATTTATTTATTATTATTATTATACTTTAAGTTCTAGGGTACATGTGCATAACGTGCAGGTTTGTTACATATGTATACTTGTGCCATGTTGCTGTGCTGCACCCATCAACTCGTCAGCACCCATCAACTCGATTAATTCAAGATGGATTAGAGACTTAAATGTTGGACCTAATACCATAAAAACCCTAGAGGAAAACCTAGGTAGTACCATTCAGGACATAGGCACGGGCAAAGACTTCATGTCTAAAACACCAAAAGCAACGGCAGCAAAAGCCAAAACTGACAAACGGGATCTAATTAAACTAAAGAGCTTCTGCACAGCAAAAGAAACTACCGTCAGAGTGAACAGGCAACCTACAGAATGGGAGAACATTTTTGCAATCTACTCATCTGACAAAGGGCTAATATCCAGAACCTACAAAGAACTCAAACAAATTTACAAGAAAAAAACAAACAACCCCATCAAAAAGTGGGCAAAGGATATGAACAGACATTTCTCAAAAGAAGACATTCATACAGCCAACAGACACATGTAAAAATGCTCATCATCACTGGCCATCAGAGAAATGCAAATCAAAACCACAATGAGATACCATCTCACACCAGTTAGAATGGCGATCATTAAAAAGTCAGGAAACAACAGGTGCTGGAGAGGCTGTGGAGAAATAGGAACACTTTTACACTGTTGGTGGGATTGTAAACTAGTTCAACCATTATGGAAAACAGTATGGCGATTCCTCAAGGATCTAGACCTAGATGTACCATATGACCCAGCCATCCCATTACTGGGTATATACCCAAAGGATTATAAAACTGTGTGTCCTTCTGCAGCTTATTCAAACTCGCTATGCATTCCTTTCTTCATCTGAAAGCAGACATAATAATAGTGCTTAATCAGAGAGTTTTAATTAACACATGAAATCATTTAGAAGATTATTTGTTACATAGTAAAAGCGCAGGTAGTGGTTATTTTCCCCCTTTTTTTATTAATAATGAACACTACGCTTTTCTTTTAGAGAAGAGTTCAGAAACTTAAAATGCTGGTAGAGGAGATACAATGATCATAAAACATGAGAAGTGTAGTGTGTATATGATAACAAGATGCTGGTATTGTGATCTTAATTACACTGCATTCTAAAATACTGGATTAAGCCAAACAACACAACAAAACAAAATATGTCTGAGGGTCATTATTACCAGCAGATGCCAACTGATTATTCTTGATGTGAATCATAATCATTAATTTAGGACAGCAAATAAAACAAGCTAACGAAGGTAGCTCTGAGCCTTGGATATCAGAATTTTAAATTTCATTAATTAAACACTTACGACATGTCCACATTAAAATTAACATTATTATTTGAAATCCCATTATTAAAATGTAAGATAAATCAACAATGGTATGTGTGTGTATAACTATATATATAATAAAAAATTAACCTACACACACATACACACATACTTACACACAGTGCACACACACACACACACACACACAGTTGAACATCTATAATCATCCTTCCATATTCTTTGGGTTCCACATTTATGGATTCAACAAACCACAGACCAAAAATGTTTTTTTAAAAAAATGAATGGTTGGGAAGGTTGCATCTGTACTGACCACATACAGATTGTTTTCTTGTCATTATTTTCTAAATAATACAATATAACAACTATTTACATCACATTTAAATTACATTACATATTATAAGTAACCTAGAGATAATTTAAAGTATACAGGAGGATGTGCATAGGATACATGCAAATACTATGCCATTTTCTATAAAGGGCTTGAACATCCACAGATTTTTGGTATCCATGGGGCTCCTGAAACCAATATCCTGTGAATACTAAGAGATGATTTGGTATTGTTTTATATGTGTGTGTGTGTGTGTGTATATATATGAGATATGTTTTTACACACATGCATATAAAACATCATATATATACACACATATATAAAACAATCTTTGCAGTTGCATTAATTCATACAATGGTCAGCAGTGCTTCTTTTCTCCAAAAGTTTGATGATAATCTACTATTTTTCCTAATTTAAAAAAAGATTAGTACCTGATAGGAATTCTTAATATCTAATTAACTGATACATTTCAGATATAAAATGTTTTATCTTGTCACACTGTTTTATACTCAAGAGATAGTTGATACATGAGAAGGCTTCCAAAAGAGTGTTAATGAATAGACAATTCTATTGACATTCTGTGACCTGCAATTTGGCAGACAAATTTACACTTTAGGAATTAATTTAGTATCAACATGATTTTAACTGCTTTAATCACTGTCATTCAATTTCTATTTGCTTAAACTGTCTTGCATTTCCTATGATAACTGTCATTCAATTTCTATTTGCTTAAACTGTCTTGCATTTTATAATGACTATTTTCCGTTTCTTAGGCAAAAGATACAGCAATTTTAACAATAATAAACACTAATTAATTTTATAACATTTTATATTATTATATTTCAGCAACTTTGGTATTTATTTGGAGTAAGACAGTGGCTAGTAAATAGTATTGAAAAATAAAAGTAATGAGAGTTGTGATTACCTTTCCTTATGCCAACTTGTTTACACTACAGTCCCCTGTCATTTATTCAAACATTCATCTATTCAAAGAGGTAAAGGTATTTTTTTCTGAAGAGATGAAAGTATATAATCAATTCACTTTACATAAGAGAGGTTATCACAAATAAGCAATTATAGATAATCTGAGTGGGCCTGGTTCAATTAGTTGAAAGACTTTAAGAACACAGCCTAGGATTCCTGATGAAGTTGTTCTCCCCATGAATAACAGCTCAAGATTGCTAGCCTGTTCTTCCTAAAGACTTGCTTTGTATGTTTCATACCTGCCTAGCCAGCCTACATAATCACATTAACCAATTCCTTGAAATAAACCTCTTTATATATATATATCTCAGTTCTTCCTGTCTGGTTGTGTTTTAACTGACACAGGGTTAGTTTTTAATTGCCTTATCAGATATGAAGGCATATTTTGAAGTTAAAAGTATCAAAATGATGTGATACCAGTATACAGATCAATAAACGGATCAATGGAAGATGGTAAATGATATATATATATATATGCAAGTGATTAAAAAAAGTGGTGTTGTGGAACTTGTAAGGAAATACAACAAAATTCTGACTATTTTCTATAGGTTGACAACATTAAAAGATGCTGTAAAAGAATGTAATTGTATAAAAATAAAAGAAAAAATGGCAATAGAAAAAAACATTCTCAATTTTACTATTAAAAATTTAGTAATAGAAAACTTTATTCCCAGAAATTCATATAGAAAACCGACTGTTAATAATAGATAAAGTTCAGCTGTGTTTGTCAACTGTCAAAACCTACCACCTCCCGGGTGGATCCTGAGGAGACGGTGGGTGATAAAATCGAATCTTCATCAAGGATGTCGGACAGTCAATAAAAAGCAGCTGTAGGTTAATAAAGCTGTGTTGTCTGTCCTTCTTTACATCTTCACTTCAATTAGATATCTACATTTTGCCTTTATGAAAATATAGGTAAATATTTTTTTCCTATGTTTTCCTTGCTGAAAAATGTTGAGATATTCATTTGACTTATTTCTTTCCTATTATTCCCTTTATTTCATTTAAGATGTATACTCATCTTGTATTGAGCTCAGATCTCTGAATTCTTTCACTTAATAAACAAACCTTCCACTTCTTTATTTCATTAAATCAAACTATTTTAATCTTTCCTTGACAGTGATTTTATAAACACTGGTTGTTTATGGGAGAAAATAATATCTGGACTAAAAGAAGTGTCAATGAGATTAACCTTACAAACTATCAAGTCAGTTATCTAACTTGCTAGGTGCTGCCCAAATATTAGTAATTGAATAATACTACAGAAATATCGTGTTGTCCACCTTTAGAAAAATTATTCCAAATAATTATGCCGTTTGTTTTAATTTGAAGAATACATAGTTCAGACAGTTAAGTTAATGATTAAACTCATGGAAGCTGACAATTCAGAATGAGCAGTGTGATAATGTAAGATAAATTTTTCAAATATTTTTAAGTTTGTATTAAATATTTAAAAATTATACATCAACTGGAGTCTTAAGGTGTCCAACTCAATGCAGCTGGGAAGTGCTGCTCCCACGGAAACAGACCGAGATTTTGACTAAATCAACATAATTTGAACAGATCTTTGTAAAGAAGACGCCGACTGTGGATGTAAAGAAGATGTGGACAGTGAGGCTGAAGAGGGAGGAAGCTGGAAACTCTGTGTGGGGTAACCGAATGCTAGGGCTGCTTCCTGGCCTCAAACAGTGTCTGAGGAAGGGGTAAGTGAAGGGTCTTGGAGCCTGGGGACCTCACACCTGCCATGGACATTTGAGTTGGTAGGTGGATGTCTTCAGAAATTAGACAGAGACAGAGCTGCAGCAGGCATGCCACCAGGAATCTTTGTGTTAGGGACAGCTTTGGCAGAGCCTAACCCACCAAGGGCTGCCTGTCTCCCTTTGACAGGCTCCCCTAGCTAACCACTGGGGAGAAAGCAGGGCCACCTTCCCTGTGGGAATGAGGCACATCTGTCCCACAGGACACCTGCCTGTCAGCCCCTCCCAGGGCTCCGACCTGGCCACCCTGCAGAAGCCTGTCCGCAGCATAGCTCCACTCCCAGCCTGGGAGCTTTGTGCCACCTAAGCGCATTCTGGAAGCCTGGGAGTCCTTCAGATCCTATAGTACACCTGGGACCCAGTCCCAAGGGTCTGGAGGAGGGAGCTGCAAACACGTTCTGGTACACCAGGGCCATGGCCCATGGCTCAGGATTATCTAGCCAGAATCTGTGCCCTGCACTCAAGTTGGGGAGGAGCCCACACTATCAGAAAACCGAGAAAAGTGAATTGCACAGGTTCACAGATTTACCTAGAACCTAGATGTGCCTCCCTGCACAGGGCAGGTCCATTAAGGATGTGGTCTATTTCCCTACTGGACCTCTGTTCAAGGGAGCCCTGAGGCCGAAACATCAAATTAAAAATAAAAAATAAATGGAATTGCTGGCCAAGTGCCAGTGATCAGAGGTGGCGCCCCCAACTCCCAGGAGTGGACCTGGTGAGGAGGTCATCTCTCTCCCCCTTTGCATAGCTGCAAATCCAAGTATCCACAAAGGAGCCATGCTGCTAAATAAGAGCCTGTCTACCATCCATTGCTCTCAAGCACTATCCACCGATCAGAGCCCAAACTACAACAACGAAAAAGTAACTCTGCTAATTCTCCCTGCTGATAAACCAAGGGCAAGAATTCAACAAAGACCCTGAACAGAGACTTAGCCCTCTGAAAACTTCCAGAAACAAAGCCAACTGACTATACTAGATTTCCATCACAGTTAAAGGAACACCAGCCTTCCCAGATGGGAAAATATCAGCATAAGAACTCCGGTAGTTCAGAAAGCCAGAATGTCCCCTTGCCTCCAAATAGGCCTACTAGGTTCCCAGCAATGGTTAATCAGTCTGAAATGTCTGAAATGACAGACATGGAATTCAGAATCTGGATGGCTAGGAAACTTATCAAGACCAGGAGAAAACTGAAACTCAATCCAAAGAAGCAAAGCAATTCAGTAAAATGATTCAAGAGTTGAAAGACTAAGAAGCCATTTTAAGAAAGACCCAAATTGAGTTTCTTGAGCTGAAAAAGTCACGATGAGAATTTCAAAATACAATCAGAAGTATAAAGAGCAGAATAGACCAAGGAGAGAAAAAAAAATCTCAGAGCTTGAAGACAGGTAATTGAGTCAACTCAGTCAGACAAAAATAAAGAGAAAAGAATCAAGAAAGATGAACAAAACCTCTGAGAAATATGCAATTATGCAAAGAGACCAAATCTATGACTCATTGGCATTCTTGAGAGAGAGAAATAATAAACAACTTGGAAAATATATTTGAGGACATAGTCCATGAAAATTTCCCTAATTTCATCAGAGAGGTTGACCTGCAAATCCAAGAAATATAGAGGACCCTAGCCAGATACTATACAAGACAACCATGCCCAAGGCACATGGTCATCAGATTCACTAAAGTCAACACAAAAGAAAAAAATCTTAAAGGCAGCCAGAAAGATGGGGCAGGTAACTTACAAAGGGAATCCATCAGGCTTACAGCAGAACTTTCAGCAGAAACCTTATAAGCCAGAAGAATTGGGGGCCTATTTTTAGCAACTGAAAGAAAAAAAATTCCAACCAAGAATTTCATATGCTGCCAAACTAAGCTTCTTCAGTGAAGACGAAATAAAATCCTACTCAGAAAGCAAATTCTGAGGGAATATATTTAAACTAGACCAGACTTAGAAGAGATCCTCAGAAATGGACCTGGTGAGGGGGCCCTAAGGTCCTCAGGTCCCTGGTGAGGGGGACATATTGAGGTAGTGCTAAACATAGAATTGAAAGGGCCTGCTACCACAAAAACACACCTCAGCACATAGTCCACAAGTACTATAAAGCAACATTATTAAGTCTACATAACAGCCAGCTAAAAAAATGATGACAAAATGAAAATCACTCATATCAATAGTAACCTTGAATATAAACGAGATTAAGGCACACTTAAAAGACACAGAGTAGAAAGTCTGATAAAAAGACAAGCCCCAAATGTCAGATTTCTTTAAGAAACCCATCTCACATATAATAACACCCACAGGCTCAAAGTAAAAGAATGGAGAAAATTCTACCATGCAAACTGAAATGAAAAAAGAGCAGGAGTCACTATACTTATATCAAATAAAACAGACTTTAAATCAATAATTAAGAAGGAGAGTAAAAGGCATTACATAATGATAAAGGGTACAAAACAACAAGAAGCCTTAACTATTCTAAATATATATGCACCCAGCACTGGAGCACACAGATTCATAAAACAAGTTCTTCTTGTTCAATGAAAAAACTTAGACAACCACAAAATAATAGTGAGAGGCTTGAACATCCTACTAACAGTGTTAAATCATCAGGGCAGAAAGTTAACAAAGAAACTCTGGATTTAAACTTGACACTTGACTAACTGGACCTCAGACAGCTACAGAACACTCCACCCAGCAACCAAAAAATATACATTTTTCTCATCTGCACACAGAATATATTCTAAGATCAGCCACATGCTTGATCATAAAAAGTCTCAATAAATTCAAAATGATTGAAGTCATACCAAGCACATTCTTGAATCACAGTACAATAATAGCAGAAATCAATATCAACATCTCCCCAAACTATACAAATACATGAAATTAAATAACTTACTCCCGAATAACTCCTGGGCCACCATCAAAATTAAGGCAGAAATAAAAAAAATTATTTGAAATTAATGAAAATAGGGACAAAAATTACCAAAATCTCTGGATACAGCCAAGGCAGTGTTAAGAGGAAAGTTTGTAGCCCTAAATGTCTTCACCAAGAAGTTAGAAAAATCTCAAATTAACAATCTAACTTTGGAAAGGAAGAAACTAGGGCAACTAAGGGGAAGGAACTAGGGGGGAGAAAAATCCCAAAGCTAGCAAAAGAATAATAAATCACTGAAATTGGAGAAGAACTTAATGAAATTGATGTGTAAAAATCCATACAAAAGATCGATAAAACCAAGACTTGGTTTTCAAAAAAATAAATAAGATTGATAGGCCACTAGTTTAACAAAGAAAAAGAAAGAGAAGACCCAGGAAAGCACAACTGGAAATGAAAAAGCTGTTTTTTATCAATATCACAACTGATCCCACAGAAATACAAAATATCCTCAGAAACTATTATGAATAACTCTAAGCACACAAATTAGAAAATCTAGAGGAAATGGATACTTTCCTGTAAGCACACAATTTTCCAAGATTGAATCAGGAAGGGACTGTTACCCTGAATAGACCAATGTCAACTTCTGAAATGGAATCAGTAATAAAAATCTACCAACCAAAAAACGCTCTGGACCCGTTGGTTTCCCAGCTGAATTCTACTACACTGAAAGCGACCCTGCACAAAACTATTCCAAAAAATCAAGGAGGAAGGGCTTCTCCCTAACTCATTCTTTGAAGCCAGTATCAGCCAGATATACAAACCTGGATTTGAAAAAAGAAACTTTCAGCCCAATATTCCTGATGAACACAGACAGAAAAATCTTCAAAAACAACAACAAAAAAAAAACAACTAGCAAACCAAATCCGGCAGCACATAAAAAAATTAATACATCACAATTAGGAAGGCTTTATTCCTGGGATACCGGGCTGTTTCAACATATGCAAATCAATAAATGTGCTTCACCACATAAACAGAATTAAAAGCAAAAACCACATAATCATCTCAATATACATAGAGAAAGCCTTCAATAAATCCCTTCATGGTAAAAACCCTCAACAGACTCAGCATCAAAGGAACATACCACAAAATAATAAGATCCATCTATGACAAACCCATGGACAATATCTTACTCAACTGGCAAAAGGTCTAACAATTCTCCTTGAGAACTGGAGTAAAACAAGGATGCCCACTGTCAGCACTCCTGTTCAATCTAGTCCTGGAAGTCCTAATTCAAGCATCAGGAAAGAGAAAGAAATAAAGGGAATCCAAATAGGAAAAGAAGAAGTCAAACTATCTCCCTTTGCTGATGATATGATTCTATACCTAAAAAAATCCTGAAGACTCTGCCAAACGATACCTAGGACTGATAAATGACTTTAATAAAATTTCAAGATACAAAATCAATGTACAAAAATTAGTAGAATTTCTGTACACCAATAATGTTTAGGCTGAGCATCAAATCAAGAACATATTCCCATTTACAATAGTCAAAAGGAAAATGAAATATTTAGGAATACTGCTAACCAAGGAGGTGAAAGATCTCTACAAGAAGAACACAAAACACTACTGAAATAAATGACAGAAAACCCAAATCAATAGAAAATCATTTCATGCTCATGGATTGGAAAAATCACTATTGTTAAAATGGCCATACTGCCTGAAACAATTTACAGATTCAATACTATTCCTATCAAACTACCAATGTTATTCTTCAGATCATTAGGAATACTATTATAACATTCATATGGAACCAAAAAGGAGCCGAAATAGCTAGAGGAATCCTAAGTAAAAAGAACAAAGCTGGACGCATCATACAACCTGACTTCAAATTACACTATAAGGGTAGAGTGACCAAAACAGCAGGGCACCATACAAAAGCAGATGCATAAACCAATGGAGCAGAATAGAGAACCCAGAAATAAAGTCACACACCCACAACCCTTGACAAGTCTGACAGAAACAAGCAGTGGAGAAAGGACTCTCTATTCAATATATGGTGCTAGAATATCTGGCTAGCCATACGTCAAAGAATAAAACTGGACCCCTACTTTTCACCATATACAAAAATTAACTCATAACGAATCACCTATTGAAATGTAAGACTTCCCACTATAAAAATCCTAGAAGATAACATAGGAAATACTCTTCTCAACAGTGGCCTTAGTAAAGAATTTATGGCTAAGTCTTGAAAAGCAATTGTAACATAACCAAAAGTAGACAGGTGGGACTTAAACCAAAGAGCTTCTGTACAGCAAAAGAAACTTGTAGCAGAGCAAACAACCTGCAGAATAGAAGTTATTCACAAACCATTCTTTCAACAAAAGTCTAATATCCAGTATTGATATAGTTTAGCTCTGTGTCCCTACCCATATCTTGTAATCGCCATATGTCGAAGGAAGGACTTAGTGGGAAGTGACTGGATCCCAGGGGCAGTTCCTCAATGACTGTTCTCATAATAGTGAGTTCTCACGAGATATCATGGTTTAGAAGTGTGTGGCTGACAGTGTGGTGGCTTACACCACATCTGTAATCCCAGCACTTTGGGAGGCCGAGGCAGGCAGATCACCTGAGGTCAGGAGTTCAAGACCAGCCTGGCCAACATGGTGAAACCCCCATCTTTACAAAAATTAGCCAGTCATGTTAGCAAGTGCCTGTAATCCCAGCTACCCAGAAGGCTGAGGTGGGAGAATCAACTGAACCCAGGAGGCAGAGGTTGCCTTGAGCCGAGATCGCACCATTGCACTTCAGCCTGGGTGACGGAGCAAGACTCCATTTCAAAAAAAAAAAGTGTGTGGCTTTCTTTGCTTGCTCTCTCTCTCTCTCTCTCTCTCTCTGTCTCTGTCTCTCTCTCTCTCTCTCTCTCTCCTGTCACTTTGTGAAGAAGGGGCTTACTTCCCCTTCAATTTCTGCCATGATTGTAAGTTTCCTGAAGCCTCTCCAGCAATGCAGAACTGTGATTTAATTAAAACTTTTTTCTTTCTAAATTACCCAGTCTCGGGTGGTTCTTTACAGCAGTGTGTGAAAGGGCTAATACAAGCATCTATAGAGAATTAAACAAATCAACAAGCAAAACACATTTAGCCTATTAAAAATGTGCAAATCACATGAAGAGATACTTCTCAAAAGAAGGTATACAAGTGGCCACTGAACATATGAAAAAATGCTCATCATTACTAATCATCACAGAAATGCAAATTAATACAATGATATACCACCTCACATCAGTCAAAATGGCTATTATTAAAAAGTCAAGGAATAACGGTTGCTGGTGAGGCTTCAGAGAAAAGGAAATATTATATACCGTTGATGAGAATGTAAACTAGTCTAGTCACTGTAGAAAACAGTCTGGAGATTTTACAAAGAACTTAAAGACACCTACCATTTGACCCAGCAATTTCACTACTGGGTATGTACCCAAAGGAAAATAAATCATTCTACCAAAAAGGCACATATACTCATATGTTTATTGTTGCACTATTCACAATAGCTAAGACTTGAAATCAACTGACGTGCCCATCAACATAGATTAAATAAAGAAAATATGGTACATAGACACTATGGAATACTATACAGCCATAACAAAAATGAACTCATGCCCTCTGCAGCAACATGGATATAGTTGTGGCCATAATCCTAAGTGAACCAACTTAGGAATAGAAAAACCAAATACTACATGTTCTGACTTATAAGTGAGAACTAAACATTGAGCATACATGGACATTAATACGAGAATAATAGACACTGCAGAATACTTGACAGAGAGAGCGGGAGTAGTTCATAGGTTGGAAAATCACTTATCTGATACTATGCTCACTATCTGAGTGATAGGATCTGTATTAGTCCATTTTCACACTGCTATAAAGAACTACCTGATACTGGATAATCTATAAAGGTCTAATTGACTTACAGTTCCACATTGCTGGGGAGGCCTCAGGAAACTTAGAATCATGGTGGAAGGTAAAGGGGAAGGAAGCACCTTCTTCACAAGGTGGCAGGAGAGAGAGAAAGAGATTTAAAGTGAAGGAAACCACACCCCTTTAAACCATCACAACTCATGAGAACTCACTCACTATCACGAGAACAGCATGGGGGAATCCACCCCCATTATCCAATAATCTCCCACGAGGTCCCTCCCTCTATGTGGGGATTACAATTCGAGGTGAGATTTGGTTGGGAACACAGAGCCAAACCATATCAGGGGCCGTACCCCAAAACTCAGCATTACACAGTATTCCCATGTAACAAACCTATACATGTACCCCCATATCTAAAATAAAAGTTGAAATTAAAATATACATATATCAAAAAGAATGTATATACACACTTAAAGTTTTATATGTGATAATTTTGTATGTGATAATTTTACTCTTATATGTGATAATTTTATATGTGATAATTTTAATGTAAAATTTAATAATTGAATATTAAATGTGGTTAATGTTTAACATATAATTTCTTGTCAGAAATTTTCTTTATATATTAGTATGTATTCTCTAAAGAGAAGCATAAGATATGTGAGGCAACCATGTCTCTTTATTAAGTGCCTTAAAATTTTGCTTGTTTGGGATTCTGTCTTTTCTTAAAAATTGTTTTAATCAATGTTAAAATACTTGGAATTAATAAATCAGACTTAACTCCCTAACAATTTTTTAAAAAGTTTTCTCTGATGTTACCAAACTTGATCAGTAAAACTACTGTTCTCAAGGTTACTAATGGCTTAGTTCCTTTTGCTAAATAAAAAGTGTATAAGAAAAATCACAATCTTATTTTACTTTTCAGCAGAATTTTACCTTGTTGATGGTTCTTAGACTTTTTAAAAAATTACAATATTAACATCAAAATTGAAAACAATTCAAATAATGTTAAAGTGTCTGAACTAGCAATCAGGAAACATCATCTTATTCTTCCCACTCACAGTATATAACTATAGTAAGCAGTGCACATGGACAAAGTCTATGAACTTTGAGATATGTGTTTACACACATTCAAATGCACCAAGTCAATAAAAATGTTAAAAGTGGTCAAAATAAGTTAATGAAGACATAGCTTTTATAAAACATAAAAGAACAAATGAGAAATAATCTTAATGGACAAGGTAATTTGTTGACATTCCCTAAAATAAGACCTGTGTTTTTGCTTTCATGAGCTACTCCAAGATCTGGAAGTTCAGCTCTGTCTTCCGGCTTGGCTGAGTTCCTGGCAAATGCTAATTTAAGGTTAAGGCACAAACCTGCTTGTAACACAAGGGAAGCCACCAAGGACCTGCAGGCATTCTGCTAGTCTGGCCCCATGGAAAAGAGCAGAATCAATTCTGCCACAGATGGTAAAAACCAAGGAATAGCCAACAAATGTTTGAAGAAAACAGCAGAATAAAAGAAAAATAAAAACCATCACATGTAAGCATTTACACACAAAAAAAACTATTAAAAACAGAAATTGACATTAAGATACATGTATTTAATATTCTCAGAAATATACTTAGGTATATAAGAAAGTGTCATGGGCAAATAAATTACACAAGAAAAGAAAGGGGGCGTGGAGAAATTGAGAGACAAACTTAAGATGTATACAAGTTGTCAACATATATTTGATGAGGATTCTTGCTGGAGAAAACAGGAGAAACAGACATCAAATAATGGAATTAATAATACAATATTTTGATAAAGTACAAACTTATATATATTTTTTCACAGCCCAGGCCTTCTGTGGGCTATCTAAAACTTCCTGGACTAATCCAGAGAAGTGAAAATTTAAGGGGAAGACCAATATGTGTGGGTCTATTTATGGACTTTATTCTGTTTGTTGCTCTGTATTCCGTTTGCTGCTCTGTTCTTTTTTTTTTTTTTTTTTTTTTTTTTGAGACAGAGTCTCGCTTTGTCGCCCAGGCTGGAGTGCAGTGGCCGGATCTCAGCTCACTGCAAGCTCCACCTCCCGGGTTTACGCTATTCTCCTGCCTCAGCCTCCTGAGTAGCTGGGACTACAGGCGCCCGCCACCTCGCCCGGCTAGTTTTTTGTATTTTTTAGTAGAGACGGGGTTTCACCAGGTTAGCCAGGATGGTCTTGATCTCCTGACCTCGTGATCCGCCCGTCTCGGCCTCCCAAAGTGCTGGGATTACAGGCTTGAGCCACCGCGCCTGGCCTTGCTGCTCTGTTCTTATGCCAATCCTAAATTGCCTTGATTACAACAGAAAACTATTTTTATGTTTATGATGCTGATTATTTCTCCACATTTTCCCGTATGGTTCTAGGCTCTTTGTATTTACCTTTTTTGTTGTTTTTTTAAAAAAGATTTTATGTATATTATTTTGGATAATTCATGTTTTTCTTCTTAATGTGTAAGAACATTCTTTATCCTTTTCTCTATATTCCTATGTTTGCAATTGCATTTAATTTTGTTTTTGGTCTTTTATTGTTAATTTTAAAGGTTTAGAAATGTTATCTGTATTTTCCTTTGTGATTCTTTTTCTCATTACTGCTATGCTTCGCTAGTTCCAGAAATCACAAACTTGCTCATTTTGCACCTACATTTTTCTAGATAAATATTTCTAGTCAAATATTTTCAGTTTTTTACATTTTGACTAAAAACTTAGAGAATGAGACATAACAAATTTTTAAAAATCTGAATCTTGTTTGCATATGCCCTCAGACACGACCATCAAACATTTTTCCTGAGATTTTTTTCCAAAGTGAACTATAAAGTTATTTATTTTTTCCCCCTCGGATCCCAGTGCTACAGGACTGTTATCCCAGAGATGGCAAGAGTTCTTTCTCACCACATGGAAAGAAATCCATGCAAGAAGGGTGCAGATGGCAGCTCTGACTTTCATAGTCCTGTAACCCTGACTGCAAATTACTGCTTGTGATGAGTCACATACAGATTGTGAAAGGAAAATATCTTGGGCCCTTTCAAGCTGGGAACTGCTCAGGGCAAATCTGCCTCCCATTCTATTCAAAGTTATTCCTATGCTGAGATAGATGCATATCTGACTGCCTCCTTTGGAAAGGCTAATCAGAAAGTCAAAAGGAGGCAACAGTTCATTGTCTCTCACCTATCTGTGACCTGGAAGCCCTCTTCTGGCTTCCAGTCTTCTTGCCTTTGCTTCAAGTTGTCCCGCCTTCCCAGACTGAGCCAATGTACTTCTTACACATTTTGACTGATGTCTCATGTCTCCCTAAAACGTATACAACTAAGCTGTTCCCCGACCACTGTAGCATGTGTCGTCAGGACTTCCTGAGGCTGCGTCACAGGCGTGCATCCTTGACCTTGGCAAAAGAAACTTGCTAAATTAACTGAGACCTGTCTCAGATTTTGGGGGTTCACATTTTGGTAACCACAGGGGGATTCTGCGTGAAGATGCCACTGACCCGTGACTCTCCTATGAGTGCTTGGTACCCGCATCAGCTAACTCTATGGCTCAAACCAATAGAACAATTTGCAGAGGTCTTTGAGCACCTCCTCCAGTGAATCCCTGATCTCTCAAAATTTGGCCGAGATCTAAAGTTTATTTTGCTGTATAACTCCTCTTTTTTTGGAGACCTACTTGCTTCCAACAAGGAAGGCATGTCTTACTACTTTCATGACGATGGAAGTCAGGTAACTCCTTTATGGAGTTTGAGCTCACTACCAACATGGAAGAGGAGTTTTATTTTTCCCTGCTTCTAGGATGGGAGAGACCAGTCTATAGCCTGAGACCCATCACAAAGTAAGTAACTGGTTTGGGATTCTGTCTTGCAAGTTCTTTTTAAGCAACTAAAGTTAGCATTAACAAGCAGCTGGTATTAATTTCTGTTTACACTTAGAGCACTCAGAAATCATGTAATTTGTGTGATCATTAATAGTTTTCCTAAACTGTTTTGTTGTTTGTTTCTGGTCTTGTTGGGTTTGTGTGTGTGTGTGTTTCATTGCTTTCCCTTATCAGATCTGGCCAACTCTAAACCTTCTAGCTCATTAATGTGGAAATCTTCTACGCCAAAGAAATAAGAGCACCTTGCTCCCCTCAGAGACTGAGAACCATGTGAGGGTGTCTGGGAGAAACACTCCCTCAGACAAGCCATGGCTCTAAATAGGTTCCCCTGCAGAAGAACACACTTGGTGTTTAATCTCAGACGGCAGGTACATATGAGGAGCTGACCCCTCCTGCACCTTGAGGCCCTGACACACTGTGCCAGGTAGCTGAGACATGGGTGAACCAAACAGGTTCAGGGGATCATGACCCTGAAGAACTAGGTCTGCGAGCAGCACATTTTGGGTCCGACACACGTCCCAGTTTGGTTAAATCCAAAGAGTTCCTTGGGGAACAAAGCCTTTGAAGTGGGAGGAAAATGGTCAGCAAAAGGGAAAAAGAAAAAGAGAAAAGATTTTTTATTTTGACTACTAAAGGGGCTTTACTTACATAACGAGGCCACGTTTTTGCAGTCAAACCAAACTGAAAGAGCAATGGCAGTACTGCTGAAATAGCAGCATTTTGTCCTAGCTGATATATGGTAATGAGATTTAAAAAGATGTTTTTAAAAAGTTTAATGGTTAAAAGTCAGCTTAACTAAAAGGATAACACACAAGATGTGCATGTGTATGTGTGCATGTGTGCATATTTGTATTTAAAAGGCCTTCATGGTTTTGGTTTTGTTTGAGTATTTGTTTTTCTCTTCTAAGATCTTGCTTTTCTTGAGCAAAAGCTTTTTTTTTTTTTTCTTATCGGTTGACTGAATTCTGTTTTCACCTGATTTATTGGCTAACATAGTTATTACAGCAGAGGCTACACTTGGGTTTTTAAGGAATAATGTAGTTTAGACAATCAGAAATGTCTTTGTTTAAAAAAAGTTTTTTTAAGTGCACTGTAAAGGCGTCTTCCTCTAGCACCACCAAACTTGTTCTCTCTGTACCTTATGATGTAAATTTTGCTATATAATTTTCACCTGAGTTGTTTCCTTTAATACGCAAATTTAAGGCTATTTAGCTACCAACTGCCTAGGGTTGTAAAACAGGTTATCAAGGATCTAGAAGTCTCAGATAGGAAAAATAAATGGTCTTTATGAATCTATAAAATGTACTTCCATTGACATGCCCAATACCTCTATATATTTATGTATTGTATATACAATGTCTCACTACTGAAAATATATAAAGGGATCTAATTAATTGGCTTAAAGAAAAATGAAGGGCCAGGCGCGGTGGCTCAAGCCTGTAATCTCAGCACTTTGGGAGGCCGAGACGGGCGGATCATGAGGTCAGGAGATCAAGACCATCCTGGCTAACACGGTGAAACCCCGTCTCTACTAAAAAAAATACAAAAAACTAGCTGGGCATGGTGGCGGGTGCCTGTAGTCCCAGCTACTCGGGAGGCTGAGGCAGGAGAATGGCGTAAACCTGGGAGGCGGAGCTTTCAGTGAGCTGAGATCCGGCCACTGCACTTCAGCCTGGGCGACAGAGGGAGACTCCGTCTCAAAAAAAAAAGAAAAAGAAAAAAAAGAAAAATGAAAACATTTAAATCAAATACTTTATCAAGAAAAAAGAAAAAACTAGTCAAATGCTTTTTCAAGTTTATGTAACTTAAGTAAAATCTTTAATAAATAAGCTAGCTTTAAAAATTATTAGTAAAGTAATATCAGAAATGTCTGAGGAATTGCCAGCATACTTTTTTTTGCATTTATTAATCAGGCAATTTCATACTTATCCCTGCCATATAGTATAAGGTATCAAAATTTGGCACAGGGGTTACAAAACTATAAACCCAGTCCAAAACAGAGTGATCTTTGCTTGTGTAATTTTTAATAAATAAGATATTGATATTGGTTTAATGAAAACAACTACTTCTTAAATTTAGTAAGATTACCATAACTTCTAATCTTGTGGCTTTAGGGAGTCTAGTTCACAGGCAGTAAGGAGGTTTGTTTTGGGAAAGGACTGTTATTGCTTTTGTTTCAAAGCTAAACCATAAACCAAGTTCCTCCCAAAGTCCAGAAATGAACAAGGACAGCTTGGAAGCCAGAAGCAAGATGGAGTCTGTTAGGTCATATCACTTTCACTGCCTCAGTTACATTGTTGCAATGGTAATCTATAACTTTAAATCATAACTATCACAGTTTTCATAAATAATCTAGGTAAACCATTAAAATAAAATAATTAGGTAAATGTAATAAGATAAATACTTGTAGACAAATGTCATAATTTATAATCTAAAGTTGTATTAAATTAAATAGATATTTCATTATTTGGATATTTTCCAATCTATATTGTAGGAGAACATTCTTGCAAGAAAAATAAAAGTGTGTCCTTTTTCTGTAAAAAAAAAAAGGTTAACAAGTATTGTCTAATTCAAAGCTTATTTAAAGATTATATATAAAACAAGGTAAAAAGAACTGGGAAATAAAAAAGAGATGTAAAGAAAATTATAAAAATAAAGAGATTTTGTGTGTGGTAAGAAAGCTTAAAGAGAAACAATTTTATATGAGGAAACATCTTGTATGGCATATTTAGTCTTAGATAAAATGACTGGTTATTTAAGAAGGAGGGATATTCAGGAAAAACCAGGAAGTCCCAAGCATGTTATGAACAGTTGGTGTAAGTCACAATAAGAGGATTTATTTTGGAAAAAAAAATAAATCTTTAATATGATCAAGCTGTCGTATTTTTATTAAATTTAATTTGCTTAGAAAAAAACTGAGATAATTTTTTAAATTAAGGTTATTACATCCATGTGTCTTCCTGTATGTGCTTTTAAATTTCTTGCGACATTGAGTTACAGAGCTTTGACTCCTGGATCTAAAAAGGACACCAAGTCCTGCTAAATCTTAAACACTGACAGCAATTAAAGTCTCATCTTCAGGCCCTGTAGAAGATGTCAATCAAAATAAACTGCATTCCTGAGACACAGAGCCAGAAATTAAAGCCATTTCAACTTTTCAAGGCCCAGGAACTATCACAGAAGAGGTGGGTGCATAAGATTGTAAGGGCTGATTTTGAAAGATAAAATAAGTTAAATTTCTCTATAAATTAATTATTAATGTCAAAGACACACTGATGCAACAGCATATGGACCCCTGTGTCAGATTAGCAAGGTTTTCTTGAAGCACTAACCAACTCCTTTATAAAGGTTATAAAAGGCTTAAAAAGTTATATCTTATTGTCAAGATTAAATTTTATAGATTGTTACAAAATTTTGAAAAAGCACATTTAATTGGCTTCATGCTCTTTTTATTAGGACTTCATTTTTTTTTTTTTTTTTGAGAAGGAGTCTCACTCTGTCTCCCAGGCTGGAGTGCAGTGGCATGATCTCAGCTCACTGCAACCTCTGCCTTGTGGGTTCATGCCATTCTCTTGCCTCAGCCTCCTGAGTAGCTGGGACTACAGATGCCCACCACCACACCCAGCTAGTTTTTTATGTTTTTAGTAGAGACAGGGTTTCACCGTGTTAGTCAGGATGGTCTCGACCTCCTGACCTCACGATCCACCTGCCTCGGCCTCCCAATTTTATTAGGACTTCTTATTTGGAAAATTAAGTCTCCTCTCAAAGAAGAAAGGTTTTCACTTTTTTGAAATGCTTGAGTTAGCACTTTGGTTACATGAATGACTTCACAACAACCTGTAATTCTATTTTGTGGTATCAAGTGTTTTAAACCTTTTACATTTGATAAGCTTTCCAAAATCAAACTACTAATTATGTCTTTTTCTGACCTCATTAATCCTTTAAGATATTAATTTCCCTAAAGTCCAAAAATACATAATTTGGCTTATTTGGTATAAAAATTATACCAGAAGAATTGTCAAATATTAAATGGTGCTTGATTTTCTTTGGGCTGTATTTGTAAAATATGTTATTGGTATGTGTTCCAAAATTATAGAAAACTCCTGTTATTTTGATATGACTTAGTGTACATTATCAGTAATAAGCATAATTGTTATGTTAAAGTTATTGTGTACCACAGAGGTAATACATTTCTTTGTCAATTGTGTCTTTGACTATGGGTGCTCTAAAACCTTTTTTCATCCATGGACAACTGTTGTCTTGTTTTGATCCTCTTTAGAAGGTGATTTTATAATCAGCTATAAAACTTTAACAGGTGCTCATGAATGCAGGTTTCTGATAACTTCAAAGATTGTAACATTGGAATAGAGAAAAAATGTTCAGGACTCATGGAGAGTTAAAATGTTCATGAATATCAAGCAGAACAGAAATTAACTGCATGGGCTGAACTAATCTTTGTAATTTTTTGCTTAAAATCTTTGCTGATCCTTTGTTTTGCTTTTCAGAGTCTTAAAACTTTTCTTTTGAGCTATTCACAGCTTTAAAAAATTTAGTATAGTCTTCTGAATAAAATTTGGAGCTTATTTGTTTCTCTCTACCTGATTTATCCAGAATTTGGAAATTATTTGTGAGTATTCTCAACTTATGGCAAAATAGTTATCTGCATAAGTGCAATAAAAATCTGTTTTCAGGACAGGATTGGTGGTTCATGCCTGCAATCCCAGCACTTTGGGAGACCAAGGCAGGTGGGTCACCTGAGGTCAGGAGTTCGAGACCAGCCTGTCCAACATGGTGAAACCCCATCTCTACTAAAATACAAAAATTAGCTGGATGTGGTGGTGGGCAACTATAATCCCAGCTACTCAGGAGGTGGAGGCAGGAGAATTGCTTGAACCCAGGAGGCGAAAGTTGCAGTGAACCGTGATCACTCCAGCCTGGGCGACAAGTGTGAAACTCCATCTCAAAACAATAAACAACAACAACAAAGAATCTGTTTTCATTTGTAACAGGACACAATTGGAGAAACTTGTTATTTTACCAAGACTTCAACTGGAATGGTGTGCTCTCCTTTAAGGAATCAAAATTGAGTTATGGAGCCAATAAAGCCCTTGGCCTCATATTCTGTGTATGTAGTCCCTGTACAGGGTTTCTGACCTGTGCTAAGTAAAGAATATCACCTTCTGACAGACTCAGAAGGCCCAGGTTTATCTTGGAACCTCAAGAGGAGAGGAAATTCACCCAACTCAGAGATATTTGATGGCACAAATCCATGTCTCTGCTCAGCTTTTAAAAAGTCTTATCTGAGATTCCTTCTATGGAACAAAGTTTCATTAAAGCCAATTTAAAAGCCTATGTAAAAATAATTATTTTTGCTGTAATACATACAAATAATTAGGCCAAGTATAATAAAGAAAACCAGTCCTACCATGATTTATCTTTAGTGAAATGGGAAACTGGAGAGAGAAAAATTATGTTTCAGAAACTATAGTACACCTGTTGTTAGGATCTAATTTTGCCCTAATGTTTTCTCCATTTTTATTATTTCTACAGTTTGGGCTGAATTCTAATTTTTTCTCGGCTACAAGTCTTCGAAATAATGTTTTATTTTATTTCCTTCTTGTTTTCCATTTATCCTAATTGGGAGTCACTGAAAACTAACTTGTGCTTTCTTAAAGCCCTGCAAACTGAAACCAGACAACTTAAACTTCAAAAGAAAGTAACCGCACCTATTTACATACATAAGCCACTTTCATACCTGTACTGATGTGTAGACTTCAGAGTAATGTGGCTTATATTAATTTTCCAGGATTGTTCTTTTGTTTGTTGTTGTTTTTCTCCCCTCTTCTCCCTAATTTCTCTTCATAGGATGTGAGACTTCACAACTTGCTAAAAATGAGCTTTTGGGACCTACCCATCTAGGAATAAACCATCCTAGCAATAAGAGATCAGGTGAAACCTGAGACCAGAGACTCGTTTTCTTCTAAAATGCTTTCTCCAAAAGATTTTTAAGAAGAAAAGGGGGAAAATGTGAAAAGAAAATATCTTAGGCCCTTTTAAGCTGGGAACTGCTCAGGGCAAATCTGCCTCCCACTCTATTCAAAGTCATCCCTCTGCTCACTGAGATACAAGCATATCTGATTACCTCCTTTGGAAAGGCTAATCAGAAACTCAAAAGAATGCAACTGTTTGTTGTCTCTTACCTATCTGTGACCTGGAAGCCCCCTCCATGCTTCCAGTCTTCCTGCCTTTGCTCCAAGTTGTCCTGCCTTTCCACGCCATACCAACGTACTTCTTACATATCTTGATTGATGTTTCATGTCTTTCTAAAATGTATAAAACTAAGCTGTGCCCCAACCACCTTGGGCACATGTCATCAGGGCTTCCTGAGGCTATGTCATGGGGCTGAGTCCTTGACCTTGGCAAAATAAACTTTCTCAATTAACTGATGATACCTGTCTCAAATTTTCGGGGTTCACAATATCCAGAAGTATATCTATAAAAGTTATTTGTTTTCTTCTAAATTACAATATCCACTATATAGAGCACCATTGACATAAGTAACTCCATTTTAGAAAAAGGCCTCATCTTATATTTCAAATGGCATCATATCAGTGGGACCAGATGTTTGTCTAATCAATAGAGTCTATACCCAACAAGACAGAGGTGTAAGATAGCCCTCACCAGAGGATGGAAGGATGGTAGTCCAAGACACTCCCCTTGTCCATGTTACTATCCTTGGACTGGTTCATTAACATCTTTCCCTATACTACACGGTTTTCTCACAATGGTGAATGTTATTCTGATGTGGAAATTTTAATCTATCACATGTATATATTCATTATATTACTATGTATGGTTTGCCATATTGACTAACTTGTAGATCAGTTTGGCCTGTGTGCTCTTGGCTGTGACTGCCAAGTGAACAGATAATACTAAGGAGAGTTGCCTCCTTGGGAACTCCATGTAGCTTGTGCCTTATATGAATAAATAAGCATCAGTAAAAGCCTGACCTTATAAAAAGATACAAACATGCATTGATCTGATTATGTCTGACCTTGTACATCTCATGACGTCTGCAGTCAATTAACCTGTCTATTTTAGTCTCTGGATAGTCCTAGAAAGGAAAGGTATACACAAATACTTGACAAGTGGAAAAAAAAATGTCCGCAGCTTGGGTACATACTAATACCTTCCTTCTGTTTGTTAATTGTTTAAATTTTGCTTTTGTTGTATGCAACTAAAGCATGCTATGGCATATGCATCTTCTGTTTTTTATAATTATTTGGCATAAATACAATGGTTTTATTTTCATTTTGTTTGTTTTAGTCTACTATTCCTCAGATAATGAGAGCTCTATCTAAACATGGAATCTTTCAGGATACAAAGTTATGTATTATCCATGTCTGCAGCCTTTGAACTTCAGAGAGATAGTTACCTTCTGGCATCTAATAGATCCTCTATTGTGATTCTACTGAAGTAAATCGCTTCTGCCTTTATTCATGATGCTATATATGAACCATTTGAGTCTATGACAAACAGCAATTTCCACATGTGTTTTCAAGGTTTTTCTTTGCTCTGCCTCACTTCAGCAAGTAATTTGTTATTTATGGACTGTTGAAGGAAGTCAGGGACCCCAAACAGAGGGACTGGCTGAAGCCATGGCAGAAGAACATGAATTGTGAATATTTCATGGACATTTATTAGTTCCCCAAATTAATACTTTCATAATTTCTTATGCCTGTCTTTACTGCAATATCTGAATATAAATTGTGAAGATTTCATGGACACTTATCACTTCCCCAATCAATGCCCTTGTGATTTCCTATGCCTGTCTTTACTTTAATCTCTTAATCCCGTCATCTTTGTGAGATGAGGAGGATGTATGTCGCCTCAGGACCCTGTGATGATTGCGTTAACTACACAAATTGTTTGTAGAGCATGTGTGTTTGAACAATATGAAATCTGGGCACCTTGAAAAAAGAACAGGGTAACAGCAATGTTCAGGGAACAAGAGAGATAACCTTGAACTCTGACTACCAGTGAGTCGGACGGAGCAGAGCCATATTTCTCTTCTTTCAAAAAAAAAATTGGAGAAAAATCACTGAATTCTTTTTCTCAGCAAGGAACATCCCTGAGAAAGAGAATGCGCCCCTGAGAGTAGGTCTATGAATGTCCCCCTTGGAGGCCACTTTCTTTTACGGTCGAAGCTGAAGGGATGAAATAAGCCCCGGTCTCCTACAGTGCTCCCAGGCTTATTAGGACACGGAAATTCCTGCCTAATAAATTTTGGTCAGTCAGGTTGTCTGCTCTCAAATCCTGTCTCCTGATAAAATTTTATCAATGACAATGCGTGCTGAAACTTCATTAGCAATTTTAATTTTGCCCCGTCTTGTGGTCCTGTGATCTCGCCCTGCCTCCAATTGCTTTGTGATATTCTATTACCTTGTGAAACATGTGATCTCTGTGACCCACACCCTATTCATACACTCCCTCCCCTTTTGAAAATCGCTAATAAAAACTTGCTGGTTTTACAGCTCGGGGCATCACGGAACCTGCCGACATGTGATGTCTCCCCCGGACACCCAGCTTTAAAATTTCTCTCTCTTGTACTCTTTCCCTTTATTTCTCAGACCAGCCGACACTTAGGGAAATAGAAAAGAACCCCCATTAAATATTGGGGGTGGGGTTTCCCCTGATAGTGGACCACATTTTCTAAAATATAAAGCCATATAACTTTATTCACTCCTCCCTTGTCCCTTTTCTTGCCTTTTGGTTTCCTGACAATTTTAAACCACAAATTGATATTAAAAGAGGTTTACTAGGAGGCTGAAGACACATGAACAGAGTGCTCACTAAGTAGAAGGAAAGTCAGAACCTTCCCCAGGGTTCTCAGTGGCAAGGCATGGTGAAGGGGTTAAGCTAAGCTGTACCAACGTCAAGAAGTTCTGGTTATACTGGATTTCAATCAGGACAGAAGAACTCTCACTTGTCAGCAGTCATTTATGGCCACTTTTTCCCAACTTCTTATAATCCAAAATGTTCCAGGCACATGGAAAACAGGGAGAAAACAACTCCATGTGGAAGCTTTCCAAACATTTGGGGCCTAATGACTAAGACATTATGAGAGGTGAGAGACCTGGGTCGAGAAAAGAAAAAAAAACAACAACACAGTATTCCCAAAAAGAGAAAGCATGTAGTAAGGAAAATCATGGGATAAAAAGCCATACTGTTGTGTGAGCCACGGGAGGCTGTCTGCTGATCCCTGAGGGCCACACATATTTTGGGGCAGAGAGGAAGAGGAGTATCTTTACTTATAATTCCACCTAAATTTTCTAAAACTTAAGCTATTGATGTAATATTTTCTGTTCTATTCTTGTTTTCAATGGAAAAATGTTAATGTGAGGATTTTGAAGGAAATGTGATTTATAATCTTATATTATTCACAGTCCAGGAAATGGCACAATACTTCTTTGAAATGATTAAATACTTCTCATAATTAAATGCTCTGAAAAAAATCAAACTCTTTGGAATCAAAGCTATTGTATTAAATCACAAAACATCACAATGATACTTAGTTCTCCTGTGTTCAAAGCAGTAATTTGTTAGTAGTTACATAAATACAATGATCACACACCACTCTTGACATAGTTTTAATTGTATTATTATTTTGTCTTTTGGATTCCCACAATAACTTACAGAACTGATTGATTCCTGAAAGGTAAGAGTTTATGTAACAGAACCATTATTATTGTAATGTGTACATTTCAAAGGTGAATCAAGAAAAAAACTGTTTTATTTCAGTTATTGTTAATACTACATTTTTAAAGCTTTTTAAACTTCATTTGGAAATTCTATTTCTGATGAGCAGAAAAAAATCTGATGTAGGATGTCTTTTTCACTAGAAAACATCTTTTTTTTTTTTAAATTTTGATTTTTAAGAATTTAAGGACAAAGATCCTACCCCTTCCTCAGAGTTGGCCCTAACTCTACCCCTTTCTTTCATGAAAGATGCATGAAAAGTAGATTTTTATACTGTTTACTTCCACTGTTATACAACATTCAGAAAACCAAAATTCCTCAATGACTATACTGTAGGAATATAGGATTTCATTAAACTACACTGTAGGAATACAGGATTGCATTGACTATACTGTAGGAATACAGGATTGCATTCCTTGAATGACTATACTGTAGGAATACAGGATTATCATTAAATGATAACAATAAATTGCTAAAGAGGTTATCAGAGTGGTCATTATATCCCTCACTCCTCAGTCCGCTGATACCTGACTTTCACTCCACCCACTGCATATGAGCTGATGTACTGATCTCAAATATTTTACAATTATAATCTGGTGGTATCTTCTTAATCTTCTACCTTTGTGGGTTTGCTATAGCACTTGAAAAGTAGTAACAATAAGTTTCAGCATTTAAGATAAGTAGCACTGATTAAAATTTTTTATTTCTTTAAAATTCTCTCATGAAAAAGAACTCTATAATAGTAAGACTTAGTTTTCCAGAATTAAACCAGATTATTCACACCTCCATCGTTTCTGCCTCCTGTAGCCTGTGGCCACTTTATCCCCTGATTGTTCAGAATGTGGCTCCTGCTCATGATTTTCACTCTAGAATGTGAATTCCCATATTTGGTTATTCTTTTTTAGTGTCTGTGCTGTTCTGTTTACTTGCATGCTGTTGATACAAATGTCCGCATGTCTTTCTGGCCAATCTCATTGGGTGGCTTAAGGATTCATCTTAAATGACTCCTAGACATAGATTTCTTGTCATAGGTTCTCTGTTTTGTACAGTTTCAATATGTATTTCCAACTGTCTATAATTTGTTCCATCCTGAAGGGGTTTACAGTTATTTCAATATTGAGTCAAACATTAAAAGTGTTTCTTCTACATGTACAAATTTATAATGCATTCCATTCCATTCTGTGGATTTGAGAAAGTTAATTAAATTTCTTCCCCTGGTTTTCTCATTGCCAATTGTTTAATTTAAGAAAACATAAATATCTTCATACTCTCCCCTTTTTTTTTTTTTGAGACGGAGTCTCGCTCTGTCACCCAGGCTGGAGTGTAGTGGCACAATCTCGGCTCCCTGCAACCTCCACCTCCTGGGTTCAAACAATTCTCCTGCCTCAGCCTCCCAGGTAGCTGGGATTACAGGTGCCCACCACCATGTCCAGCTAATTTTTTGTATTTTTAGTGGAGACAGGGCTTCATCTTGTTGGCCAGGTTGGTCTCAAACTCCTGACCTTATGATTCGCCTGCCTCAGCCTCCCAAAGTGCTGGGATTACAGGCTTTAACCATTCTTAAAGGTCCATTCACTTATAGCTCCCTCAGACTCAATTTTCACCAGTCTTCCCTTCTTTCTTGTTTCTGGTCTGTCTCCTAGAACAGTAGGCAGGATGGGGAAGAGTTAAGAACAGATATAGAGGCGAACACTGAGGACATTTACATTTTTCTCCACGCTACGACTTTCGTTTAATACCTTTTTGTTATACTTCACTTTAAATGGGAATATATCACACAACTAAAACAGAATAAGTCTTGCTTCATCTGGAGTAGAGCTTTAATAAAAAAGTTTCATGAATGATTTGCTCCATTCTGTTGAACACATTTTTTTCCAGCTTAAAGATAATAAGGACTAAGAAAGTCACTTCAGTACTACTTGGAGATATTGATAGACTGTTCTCAAACAATTTGCAGTAGTGGGTACAGAGTAAATACCATAGGTTTTCTAGAAAACTGACTGCTAAAAGTCAAAGAAACTTTAAAAAATAAAAATGGCTTTTTATTCCATCACTCAAATGGGAAACACTCTGATATATTTATTGTTTGTTTATTTAAAAGCAGTATTTGTTAAATAACTACGATATTTCAGGAATATAGAATATAACTAACAGACAAGTGCATTTTAGGGAAAAACTGATTAAATACTTTATTAATAGGCTATTATTGAGAACTTTTGTACTGAAATTTAACCCCAACCCTCCCGCCTTTAACTGCCTTTTCCATATTTGGGACACAAAAATCACGAGAAAGAATAATAGAATACAAACTAGGAGTTTCCTCAGGATAGCAGATACACACGGAGGACTAAACATCACACATTTAACTAGGAGAGAGCTGACTAGAAACTCACTCTTAGCTTAAACTCTGGAAACAAGGAATTCCAGAGCACTCATTAGAACAGCAGGGCATACCAATAGGAATTTGTTTTGAAAAACAGAAGAATGTTTTAGAAATAAAATCGTTTGTGTTCTCAGTCCAAATTATGGGAACATAATCATGAGAAATAAATTCAAAAGTTAAAAGAATATATTAAGAAAAGGAAAGCATAAATTTATCATTAAAAAGGAAAGCTACATTTGAGGGCTTAAAACTCTGTTGTGAGCAAAAAAATAAAAATAAAATAAAATAACCTGGGCTATAGAAAATCGAATCAGTGATGTGGAGGAAATAGTACGTCCACTCAGAATGCAGGTTAAAATGTGACCAATGCTGAGATAACAGAGAACGAAAAAGAAAGAATAAAAAGTCCACACAAATACATTTGAGTTTCCTTAACAGGAAAGCCGAAGCAATGTTTTAAAAGCAATAATCAAAGAAATAACAGAAGAGTGCTTTTCTGAGATGAAGAAAAAACAGTAGATTTACATAATGGTATGTTCACATAAAACGGTCTTTTAAATCAGGTCTTTACATAATAAAGGACTATACTGTGCAAGTGGAAAACAAAAATATTCAAAACTTCTGTTGCAGGATGTAACTGATAGCTATCACTTCAAAATATACAGTCCCCAAATACCAGCGGCGTACGACAATATGATTTTTTTTTTCTCCAGATCTACACATCCACCAGTAAAGCTCTGTGATCGCAGCTGGGTTCATTCACCTGTCTGGGCTTAGCAGGGTAGCTCTGCTTCACTCCACAGGCGTAGCCTTCTCAGGTGTGCTCCACATCTCATTCTGAGACCCAGACTGAAGGGCAGCAGCCTCCTCAAACAGTCCTTCTCATAGCAATAGTGAAAAGACAAAGGACAGGTCAAAACAAGCAAGCATATGAGTCCCTGCTTGCGCCCCAATTCTTAACATTTTACCCACATGGCTGGGCTCTTTCAAGGACATTTTATATATGTATTAGCACTATCCAGTGAAGTCAGTGACAGCTGCCATTTCTCATAGAAACTCTAGTTAAAAAAAAAAAATCAAGTCTTATTTGTGACTAGAAGGGAATGCCTATGTTCTCTGCCATTAAAAAAAAAACAAAAAACGCAGATTCATGTATTCATATATGCATTTAACAACTCTATCAAGTTAATATTTATGGTTTCAATAATCCTATTTCTAAATCAAATGCATGCATAAAGTTATTTGCGAAGGAGATAGTTTGAATTTTGTCCTCACTGAACAAAGAGGCAAATCTGAGTTCTGTTTTCTTTTCCCAGTGTATTCTCTCTCCTTTTCCTCCACATTTGCCTCTAAATATAAAAGTACGCAGTTTTACTTCTGTAAGATTTAGAATTGTATCACCTCTATGACTCACCACTCATCTCTAGCAGAAGATACGCAGTTTTGGTTAAATCACTCCCAAAGTAATAAGCCTGAAGTCTTCTTTTCTGGCTTTCAGGAAGCCTAGAGAGAGCTGACCTGCTAATGAAATGCCATTTGTGTAACAATCCCTGGGTCTCTTATGAGTATTGCCAATAAATGAAATTCAACGGCATTACAAAATGAAAAGTACTATCACAAGACAGGATGTTGGGAATTCCAGATGGTGTGTGTGCGTGTGCATGTGTGTGTACTGCATTTGCATAGATAATTGTTGGAGTTTGATAGACAGTTTGACATCTTTTAAAAAGTAATAATGTACAGAAAGGACAAGTCAGAAGAGGAGATGAAGGAAACTAGACACTTTGTTGTACTGTTACTAGACATTTCAATAAATGCAAACATTCCAGGGAAAAATATGACAATGCTTAGTGAACATTAAAATGAATCGCTTTTTACCTGAATAAGGAGTTTAAAAATTTAAAAATGCATGCTGTTTAGAGAAGGTTGGATTTTACTGACCAGGCTAAAATGCATTATATCAAATGAGCAAAATTATTATATTCTAAAAAATGAGTATTATTTCCAATAGCTCCAGTTACAATAGACACTCTTTATATACATAACACTATAGTAAGAATAAGTGTATGCAAGTAAAATAACATTGGAAGCCAGGAAAGAGATTCTCTTATAGACTCTGAATTGGAAACAGTATTAAGGGGGAAAATAAGATTGTAGGCAACAGGGCTTAGACAGTAAATCAAGATAATTTACTGACTTACTGTACAAACGTACTTTAAACATGATACAGTCAAGGTCAAAATTCTCATTGATCTATATCGCCTCACCTGTTCTGCTAGACACTTTGAAATAGTCACAAACACATTTTTACATGTGCCAAGCTGATTACAGATGAGTGAAACCAAATTGGATGCTATTGCAAGATCATAAGTCCCTTTTCAAGGATACAGCTCCTACTCAGAAACAGTGTTTTTGTTGCCATAAAGGAGTAAAGACCTAGTGGCCTAGGTTTTGAGTTTTTCAAGAAAATATAGAAAAAGAAATGTTTTTCTTGAATCTCCTAATTTTTAAATGTATTTGGTTTTACTTGGGAATTCAGGAACGCAAACTCGATTTAGTAATATTTCTCAGTATAGGATGAACAATTCTAATCCATTCTGTAAGATCCAGTTCTTATTTGTAAATTTCATATTCATACTTTATTAGGTTGCATTTTAATATAATTTAATTATTTCATTTTATTTGTCCCTTCATCCTCTACTGGGTACATACACCTTTCTACTCCTTATGTACCTCTCTAATGTTTTGGATATAGAGCTGTGATGTATATTGTCATAAAATATATGAATATTTACCAAATAGGCAATGTACTTTTGTGTATTTTTTCAAATTTACTTTAAATGGTAATAAGCTATTAATAATCTTTAGCAAAGTCAGCATTATATTTTTAATCTACATTAGTACCCCTTTGAAGAATCCTATATGTCTTAACCACTTATATTTCCACTGGTACTGTCATGGGCCAACTTGTGTCCTCCCAAAAATATGTGTTGAAATTTTACCCTCCAGAACCTTTGAATGTGACTTTATTTGGAAGTAGGGTTATTACAGACTAAACTAAATTAAGGCAAGATCATTAAGGTGGACCCTAATCCAATATATTTGATATCTTTTATAAAAGGGGGAAATTTGAACACAAAGACGGAGGAGAACACCACAGGAAGACAAAGGCAGAGATCGGGGTGACACATCTATAAGCCAAATGCAGAAGATTGCTGGAAAATCAGCAAAGCTGGAAAAGAGGCATGGAACAGATTCTCCTTCACAGCCCCCAGAAGGAATCAACCCCACTGACACTTCGATTTCAGAGTTCTAGCCTCTAGAATGGGGAGACAATACACTTCTGTGGTTGAACCCATGTAGTTTATGACCCCCTATTATTGCAGCCCTAGCAAATGGATACAGGTAGACACTTAGATTGTCTGCTGAGCCCACTAACTAATGATCTGATAAATATATACCCATGTCTTACCCTCTGGGGATTTGTGATAGTTTTTCTGAGTTATATGTCATAAAATAGGATAGCTGCATACATACAATCAATAGCTGGTATACATACAATCAATCTCACTAAATAAGGACAGATTTCTCTTCGGAATCACTCTGTCAGTTTACACTTCCTCATCAGTGCAGGACAATTGTTCATTCCCCAGCTTTCTGAGCATTTTCAGATTTGTCAGATTTTTTTGTCATGTGCTTTTAGTATGCCCTGCATATCCCCGGTCTGGAAATTACCTATTCATAACAATGAAGTTTTCTAATTGAAGAGTAGGATGATTCTCTACTTTTAATATTCAGAAGCTGTGCTGTAAGTACTTTCTCCCACTCTTTGCTCTTTTTAATCTTTTATGCTGTTCTTTGAAAAATGGAAACTTTTATTAATATTTTCCTTCAGGAAAAAATGCATTCATCTTTTCCTTTATGGTCTGTGAATAGAAATATATAGCTTAGGAATTATCTTCCTATTCTGAAATCATAGAGCTGACCCCACAAAATTCAAGTCTCTGACTCACGTGGAATTTTTTTGTATGGTGTGAAATAAGGATAATATTTGTTTCCCATGTTTCAGAAATATTTATTGTCTGATCCATTTTTCCCATTGGGGTGCAATGCCAGGGACATCATAGACCATATTTCCATGGATTCATATTTCTATTGCTAAGTTCTTGATTGTGTTCCATTCATCTATTCTTATATTCATGAACCAATGTCACCTAGACTTAAATCATGTTAGAGCTACAATAATATATAGTAATGCATTTTTAGCATTATATATAAATTTTAAAAGCAGTTTAAGTTTCACAAAAGTTCCTATAGGAATTCTGATCAGAATTTTATTGAGTTATATTTATTTCAAAAAACTGACATCATTTAACAGCCATAATTCTATTGTCCAACAAGGATGTATTAGTCCATTCTCACAATATCTTAAAGAAATACCTAAGACTAGGTAATTTATAAAGAAAAGAGGTTTAATTGGTTCATGCTACCACATGCTATACAAGAAGTATGACTGGGGAGGCCTCAAGAAACTTACAATCATGGTGCAAGGCAAAGGGGAAGCAGGCACATCTTCACATGGCTGGAGTAGATGGAAGAGAGGGGGGAAGTGCTACACTCTTTTAAACAACCAGATCTCCTGAGAACTCACTCACTGTCATAAAAACAGCGCCAATGGGGAAATCTGCCCCCATTATCCAGTCACCTCCCACCAGACACCACCGCCAACATTGGGAATTACCATTCAACATGAGATTTTGGTGGGGACAAAGGTCCAAACCATGCCAAAGGATATATTGAAGAGTTGCACAAAATTGTGTTATTTAGCCAGACACAGTGGCTTGATCCTGTATTCCCGGCAACTCAGGAGGCTGATGTGGTAGAACTGCTTGAACCTAAGAGTTTGAATCCAGCCTGGGTAATATAGCAAGAACTCATCTCAAAAAAAAATTATTATTGCCTGACAATTTAAATATGGATGTTTTAAAATGCTATTCTAAAACAATTCTGAAAAAGAAAATCCTTTTTAAAACATAATAATAACAAGTAGTTTGGTTCAAAATATTTAATAACCATTTTATATTGAAAATTAGAGAATTACATATTACGTAAAGAAATTGATTATGATAAAATGTACACACATATGTCAATATTTGTTATTCATATCTGCTTTTAATATATCCCTGGTTATTTCTGAAGTTATTTTGCACCATGCTCTTATTATTTCTTAGTTGCTCACAAAAGTGTATATACCTTTCTTCAAAGTCACATTTTGTGGTAATAAAAGTTGGAATTATCAACTTTAATAAATTCATCTGTATGGACCCAAACATGCTTTATAAAAATATTGTCACTATATATGTTAGAATTGCAATGTGTAGTACAACTACTATTAGAGAATATGCCAGTTATAAACTTGTCATGTAAATATATAAATATTATAGCTTAAATTTTTCCAGAGTATCTGTCTTTTGGTCTTGTTTCACAGACTCTGTCTTTAGCAAACATGTGTATCAGACAGCTCACCAAATAATAATTTATATTGTGATTATTTTGCCAAATGTAGGTGTGACAAAATTCAAAGATTTCTTATATCCTTTCAATTTTGATATAGGATATAAATTGATTTAATTAAACGTAGGAACACTATCAAATGATTATTCTCACAAGTTAAGATATTGCACATCACAAGTATGAATTTCAATATTGAAATTTGTACATCATTATTTTACTCAATATTACATATTTTCTAAAATGTTGCTTAATGTGTATGGATTTGTTAAATTTTTGAAAAAATGTTTTTAAAATTTGGTTTTCATAAAAATATTTCATATGCCCACCAATATAATAAAACTCTAATTTTTTGATCAAAAAATAAATGTTGTTTAAATTATATAATTTTAACTATTCTTTAAAGACCGCTTTCACTGTCTGGAGTACCCTAATAGGACAATAAATTATATCATCAGCTTATATATTACCAGACTCTTCCTATTCTGGTTTCATAACTTTTCTTCTTACTCATTTTCCTTTTTTTCTTCCTATAGCTTTTGTTCACGTTCCTGTTTTATTATAAATACATTACTTTGGATGAATAAACATCTCATCATTATTTAAATGTTCCTTGCTGCTGGTTGTTTTTTTGTTTTGTTTTGTTTTGTTTTTTGTGGTTTTTTTTTTAACATATCTACTTCATAGTCCCTGATTCCAACTTTTTTACTTTTTTAAACGTAAAATGTTGTTCATAAAAACGCACACACACACATACATACACACATTTAGAATAACACTCCCAGGGCCAAAATCTTCTAAGGATGACAATATCCTTAGGCAAACTAAAACCATAGAGAGATGCTGTTGTTAGTCCGTTTTGAATTGCTTTAATGGAATACCTGAGGCTGGGTGATTTATAAAGAAAAGGGACTGGCCAGGCACAGTGGCTCACCCCTGTAATCCCAGCATTTTGGGAGGCCGAGGCAGGCGGATCACGAGATCAAGAGATCAAGACCATCCTAGCCAACATGGTGAAACCCCGTCTCTACTAAAAATACAAAAATTACAGAGTGGTGGCACCCACCTGTAGTCCCAACTACTCGAGAGGCTGCGGCAGGAGAATTGCTTGAATCCAGGAGGCGGAGGTTGCAGTGAGCCGAGATCATGCCACTGCACCCCAGCCTGCCAATAGAGCAAGACTCCATCTCAAAAAAAAAAAAAGAAAAAAAAGAAAGAAAAGGGGCTTAATTTGTTCACAGTTCTGCAGGCTATATTGAAAGTACAGCACCAGCATCTGTTTCACTTCTGGTGAGGCCTCAGGGAGCTTTTACTCATGGCAGAAGGCCAAGTGTGAGCAGGACAGACATTACACGACAAGGGAAGGAGCAAGGGAGAGGGAGCAAGAGAGTTGGGGATGGGGGAAAATCATACTCTTAAATAACCAGAGTTAACCACTCTCAAATTCAGAGCAAGAGCCCATTCATTTTTTAGAAAAGAGGGCACTAAATCATTCATGAGGGATTTCATTTTCATTATTCAAACACTTCCTACCAGGCCCCACCTCCAACACTGGGGATCACATTTCCATATGAGATTTGGAGGGGACAAGCATCCAGACCATATCAGGTGCCAATTACACCCTTCAGAATAGCCAAACTTAAAAATACTGACAAAACAGTATTTACAAGGATATAGAACACTTGAGACCCTCATATCTTGAGAGTAAGAGTGTAGAATAGTACATCCTCTTTGAACAATTGTTTTTTTCCGTTTCTAATAACATGAAATAAATATCCACAGGGGACTCCAGTAGTAAATGTTTATGATGGCATTATTGATAACAAAAATCAAAAAGTGGAAATCATGGCCAAAAACTGAAATCCATATGTCCATCAACAGTGAATGGGTGCAAAATTTGGTTATATTATTACAATGGAACATTACTTAACAAGAAAAATGAGTGTGTTGCGGATGTGTATAACAATATGGAGGAATCTTATTGACATTGTATGGAGTGAAAGAAACCAGATACAAACACATACACATGTGTTTCAACATAACAGTGGCTTCCTGGGTACGAGGGTGTGCTGTGGTATCAGTGGGTAATGAAAGTCATGGGGAAAAAGTATTCTTGATTGAGGGAGGGGTTTACACAGGTGTCGCAGTCATTGAACTCTAAATCAGTGTGTTTTATTTTATGTAAATTATAACTTAATGAAGATGGTCAGAAATCCCATGGTTTTTATTCTTATCATTTCTAAGTTCGCAAAAAATAACAGCAGAAACTATAATCGAATCTGTATGTATACATAATCAATTTAAAAATATTTTTCAGCATAACTAAATAATTGTTTTAAGCTAGTGATAGATTTTGGGGAATAAAAATAAAACAAAATCAATAAAAATTCTCTTTGTTAAATACAATAGTCTGTTGGGATTATTTAGATTTTATTCAATTTTCTTTCCTTGCTATTATTTTACCATTTTAACAAAACTGAATAAAGTAAATAGATTTGATGCAATTATTCCCAACTCCTGCTAAGGAACAAAGTTAAATAACTCTCTTATGTATGAAAAAATACAAACAAAGAGCAAATAGGGTCTACATTTTTTATTACCAGCCAACAGGCTTTACATTGGATGAATATTTCCCAAACTGTATTTTGTAAAGCAGTAATTCCCCATGATATCTATTTCAAAAAATACAATTCTTTTGCAATTTGTCTTTGACAATTTTTGAATAAACGAATATGAAGGCATGTATGAAGTATTTTAAGAAGTTGTGCACTATTTCTCAGAAAGTCAAGGAGTTGCTTACAATATTACCTGGTATATAAATGCATTGACATTTAGCCAAGGTGGCATTTTTCTTAAGGAACCTGCTGGTGGACATGTGCGTTGTCAACTCCCTCTAAGTATGATTACATCTGCATGTGTTTATTTTCTGTATATGGCTTTTAATTATTCATAATAAAGTATAAAGTATAAAAGTATAGAGTACTAACCTAATTAATGTACACTCAATTGTCTTTCTTCCACTCATAGTCTCATACCCTCACTACCCTATCACCTGCACCCTGCAATAACCTCCCAAATAAACTGTTTGCATTCAAGTTCTTTTTCGGGGTTCCACTTCACAGATAACTCAACCTAAGACAAACTTCAAAAAGATATTTGTGTTTATTATAATAGCTTTTACTACTGTAATTGATAGTCTTCCATACCTCAGTCACTAAACAAAAGTTTAATTCTTACTTATGTAAAACTAACTAGCATGAGGGGGTGGGCGTTAACACTAACAATTCAAGAAACCAGATTGATGGAGGCTTGAACAATATTCCGTGTGTAACTTTCAAAGGTGTCCTCAGCACCAACATCCAACAAGCAGATGAACAAAAGAGCCGAAAATCATGCAAGTCATTTTTATTGTCCAGATGTGACACTGGTCAGAATTTAGTCATCTGGACATACCAAACTGCAAATGAGGCTGGGAAATGAACTGTAGCTGCGTTCCCAGGAGGAAAGAGGTAGTTGAACAACTAAACAGACACTGCCCTGGACATTCTTTTCTGGTAACTTCATACTTATTTTGTTCCTCTTCTGATAAAATGCAGCCCAACTTATTTCCCAAGCCTTAAGCTTCATCTTCTGAGGTGTACAGGCCTAGAACTGACCTCCCCTTGGCTCCAAATATGCCCCCGAGTGATGGCAATTCTACAAATCAAAAACAAGAAAACCACCCACTACTATCCTTTCATACACCCAAGGTACAATGTTGGAGCAAAAACAAAGAGAGCAATAAAAACTCATAATCAAAAGGAAGCATCAGAAACACACAATTTTCTCTGGACATCATAATTTGGAAATCTTTCAGCAAGCCTTATGAAAGTCCCCTACCCTGGATGCAGGTACAGTTCATTAGATGACTGTATTCCTGCTCTCTGAAAAGAATAAGATTCCATGTCTCTTGTGGCCCATGGATTCACCTTCTGTGAGATTCTTTGCTTTCATTTTCCTCCGTGGACACATCTGAAGTTGGTTTTGGCAACTTTCCCTGCTTATGAGTTTTACAGCTTTCATGGCCTACTTCCTACTGGTGCATAATTGACTATTTAAAATTTGTCTTAGAATTGAATGGGTAAAGTTTTTCGAAAAATTGTTCATTTCTTTAATTGCTTAATACTTCTGACATGTGTATTTTAAATCAGTTTCATTTGCCAGTAATCAAACTTAAAGGTGTTTTGCTTTTTTTCCTAGGAATAATGATCAAGTCTAAGTTGCTTTTTCTCTGCCTTTCCTCATTTCATTCTCTTCAACTCGGAGTGATTTCATTAATTCTACCTGCATTTCACTGGACAGAGATGAGTCATATTAGCATATCTAATTATTAATCTAAGAGAGGATGAGAATGGAAGTCTAGCTATGAACTTCAGAAAGAAAGGTAAATAAAATTGCCAATTGGTTTCTGCATTCTGTCCCATGAAATTTTAAGTAATTTTTATTTTGTTGAAATATTAATATATGAAATTACCTAAATATTGAACATTTAAAATATATTAGGGTGCAATTTATTCATTTATTTTATATATATGTATTGTCCAGTGTGCCAGGCACTGAGCTCAATGTTAGGTATATAGGAGTAGATGAAACACACAAAAATCCTATCTTATATGGAGCTTACATTAGTGCCTACAATTTACTTGACTTGCTTAAGATAAAAAGGTGATGATAGACATTTGAAATTATTACTTTCTAATTTGTACGCAGTTGTAAAGACGATTGTCTTCCCAGTAGAATAAAATTAGCTGGAGCAAAAATCATAGATGCTACCTCGGCCATTACCACCAATTAATTCTTTTCGTAGCAATTCCCTGAAGACATCCAAGTGGCAAACATAATTTTAACATCAAAGAAATTACTAGAGGGGCACAGCAGGAAAATTCATACTTAGTCAATTTAATTTAAATTATAAACTGTAGTAGGAAAATTAGTTTTAAAAAATCGAATGGAGAAGCACATGGAGAAAGCTGGTTCTAAGGTGGTTCCCAACATTAAAAAAAGAAACTCTGAATTCACTCCATTCTCTCTTAGCTAATTTACTTGAATTTTTATAGGAGAAAAGCCACAAAGGCATTTATATGTATGAAGTTTGTGATTCAGCAACCTATAAATTAGTTTTTGAGGCTTAGCAAAATATACATCAAGTCACTGAAAGTTGGTAGGGTTTATTGTAAAAATCAAAGATTTGTAATGAAATATTTTAGGATAAAGATATAAAACTGTTAAGAATGTTATATTATTTTTATAAATTTATATAGGAATAATTTAAATGCAATTGTTCGTTTGTACAATTCGACATGCTGTTTCTACATTTTATATGCAAATGCAAAACACCTAGAATGGTCAATAACTTAAAAAAACAACCAGCGAGATTGGAGGACTTAAACAACATGGTTTGAAGATACACTCTAAGGCTACAGTAATTATGATGATATAAATAGAAATAAAGTTTAAAAACTAGAAAAAAACAAAATACTGTCTCCAGATGTAGACTCACATGTGTCTGATAAATTAATTTTTGATAGTGATGACAAGGTAATTAAGTATTGATAACAAAGGCTTTTCGATAAACATTACTGGAAAACGGAATACCTAAATAGGGAAAAAAATTACACTACAAGGTTCACAAAAAAATATTCAAGATGGGTCATAAGCTTAAATGTATAAGCTGAAGTCATAACGTTTCTAGAAAAAATATAGGAGAATGATTTTATAATATGGAGGTAGAGAATAATTTCTTAGAGAAGACATTAATGAACCAAGCTGGGTTCAACCAGAGAAGCAGAACTAGCAGGCTATATGGATGGATGGATGGATGGATGGATAGATAGATAGATAGATAGATAGATAGATAGATAGATAGATAGACAGACAGATAGATGATAGATAGATGATTTATTACAAGGAATTAACTTACGCAATTGTAATGGATGGCTAAACAATCCAAAATCCATAAAGCTGTCAGTAAGAAAGGAAGATGGTGAGGATGAACTCTATGCATATAGGAAGCTGTTGCTCACAAGCTGAATTTCTTCTGCGCTCTTTCTCTCTCTCTGTCTATCTCCCCTAGTTTCTCTCTCACTTTCACTCCCTCTCTCCTACCTAAGCCCAGTTTTTAAGGCCTCCTGATTGATTAGGAGGCCCACCAGATTTTCCAGAATAATCTCCCTTACTTATATCTGCACATCGGCAAACTACTCTCACAATGATACTTAGATCAGTGTTTGAAAAATTAAAAACTGTTCGCAGGTCAAATCAAAACTTCCATCTTAAAGAAACAAAGTAATAAAATGAATTTCATTAAAATTAAATTTTTTGCTTATGCAAAATGACCATTTAGGAAATGAAAAGTTAATCCACAGACTGGGAGAATACAATCACAATACTTAAATCTTACTAAGGACTTGTATCAAGAATACATAAAGAACTCCTACAAATGCGCAACACAAGTAATTCAATAAAAATAGCAAAATGTTTTAAAAGACAGTTCTTAAGATAGCACATATAAATGCCCAGTAAGTACATGAAAAGTTGTTCAACATCTCTCATCGGCAAAGAAGCACAAATGAAAGCAAAAATGAAGTATTTTTTGCCACCCACTGGAATAGCAAAAATTACAAAGACTAAGAGGAATAGATCAGAGTGGTCAAGGAGAGCCGAAAATTCCGGGTAGCAGTTTCAGATGACTAGCAAAGGGAAACCTTTGAAATATCTGCAGAGTCTAAGGGCAAATAAGACCCTCAAAAACAGGGTGTGGACCAAGCTGGCTAAGACCAACTGACCCAACATGGCGCTGGATTTGACCTCGGTTTCACCTAGGACCTTACTTATATGCTCATTACACACCTGCTAGTGCCATGACAGTTCTGAGAACACTCATATTTGGTTAAGAATGGGTGGCACCACAGACCTGAGAAATCTCCACCTTTGCGAGGAATTTTCATCAATATTCAATTCCTTGGTTGAAGGAGCCCAGAAAGGTAAAACCCGCTTGTGCATGTCTCTCTCAAGTACAACTGCACTCTCTTTTCTCAAATGTCTACTTTTCCCTTTACAATAAATCTCTGTACTTTCTTTTTTTTCTTTTTTTGAGATGGAGTCTTGGTCTGTCACCCAGGCTAGAGTGTAGTGGTGTAATCTCAACTCACTGAAGACTCCGCCTCCCGGGTTCAAGGGATTCTCCTGCCTCAGTCTCCCAAGTAACTGGGATTACAGGCGCCTGCCACCGCGCCTGGCTAATTTTTGAATTTTTTAGTAGAGAAGGGGTTTCACCATCTTGACCAGGCTGGTCTCAAACTCCTGACCTCATGATCCACCCACCTCGGCCTCCCAAAGTGCTGAGATTACAGGCATGAGCCACTGCTCCCCTCCTGTACTTTCACTATTTCCTGACTTGCCCTTGAATTCATTCTCATAACTGTGTCAAGAGCCTGGAGGACCCTGGGCTCAAGGTCCCATTGGCATTCAGGAACCTCCCCCAGTGTGTCAGTATCATAAGAATACCAAGCAGGGGAAATGTTGCTGAAGTGAGTGAAAAATGCTACAACTACTTTGGAATATAATTTGATAGCTTCTAATGAAACCTCACAATTCCATATTTAAGTATTTAACCGTCAAAATGAACACATGTATCTATATAAGTCTTGCAGATGAATGGTACTAGTTTCTTGCAGTAAATTAATAGGATCACTAGATTTTTAAGCTTGTTTTGAAATAACTTTGTTTATAAATTTGTTACATTCCTATAATTTAAAAAGTCGCTTATATTACAAGTCCCCAGATATCGAGACTATTGTATTATATTTTGTTCATGCTTCTTATAAAGACATATACACCACATACACATGACTCTATAAAGATGGGTATTTTAAACTTCCTCTTTTATTATTAAACAAAACAAGTAACTTTTGTGAATTAAGAAGTAATAGATTTTATGATAAATCTACATGACTCAGAAAATATCGTACAAATTGTAGTTTATCATAGAATTGTGTAAGGGCTCAAATGGTTGAGATCCTTGTTCTGTTTCCTCTAATTATCTCTCTTTCCTCACCTGCATTTATGGAGAACACACATTGGGCAAAATATGTGTCTGTCCTACTGAGAATATCAAATCTACTTCACAGAACTGAGAACAAATGCTGAGAGAGTTACTGTTTTACCAAGATGAACTTAACCAAACAAAGAGATAGAAATCAAATTCAAAGCCAAGAGCCTTACCTATAGATAAAAATGGAGGGATGAGAAAATAGCATTTATCGGGGAATCATGAGTTAATCGTGTTACCAGGCTTTAGGGAAAGGGGCTGGGTGAGCAGTCAATATACTATTACATGCATAGTTCTTAGAAAATGTCAAGGAAAAATATTTCCCATGGATTTTAACTGTTTGGATTCAGAGCATAGAAAACAGATGAAAACTTGAGTGTAATATTAACAAAGACCCTTTAAAAAGATGTTATATAAAAAGAAAAATCACAGGCCAATGAAAAAATACATGTAAAATTCTAAATAACATTTTAACAAACAAAATCTAGTGATACTAAAAGTATAACACAAAAAAACACCAAGTGAGATTTTTCCCAAGAATGTAATAGTAGTCAAACATTTTATCAAGACATTTAAAAGTAAGCATAAAAATAGATGTCTGAGTCCTGTTTATAAAATTCAATAGATGTCTGAGTCCTGTTGATAAAATTCAAGATCTATTCCTCCCATCCAAGTACTAACCAGGCCCGACACTGCTTAGCTTCTGAGATCAGACAAGGTCAGCCGCATTCAGGGTAGTATGGCCATACTCAATAGCTATTCCTAAGGAATTAAAAAGTGTAATAAAATAAGAGTAGAAGACTATCACTGAAACTTTCACAATTTCATGCACACACATAAAAAAGTTATAGGCCAAAAGCAATATAGACATGAGAGTCTGGGGAAGGTTAACAGCATCTAGTCTGGAGCCCGAGTACTTAAGGGTTATTCTGAGTTTCTCATATTTCTGTATCTTGAGCAAGTTGTGGGACTCTCGTTGCCTCAAGTCTTTCTGTTGTTAAATCAAGTTTAGCCTAAAGCTGCCTTTTTACATATTTTATGTTCAGCCTAAAGGTTTCTCTGTACATAGTGAACGGTAACCTAAATGAAAATGTAAACAGACTGAAGCCTACTTTTGTGCCAACCACCAAGTTTTGACCAATCAAGGGCTAACTGTTCAAATCATGTTCAAATAAGGCAAACACCTGCCAAGCTGCAACCAATTTGGTTGTTTCTGTACCTCACATCTGTTTTCTGAACATCACCTGCCTTTTTCTGTCCATAAATCTTCTACAACATGGCTACGCTGGAGTCTCTGAGCCTACACTGGCTCAGGAGGCTGCCTGATTCGCAAATCATTCCTTGCTAAATAAAACTCTTAAATTTAATTCACCTGAAGTTTCTTCATTTAATAGATGGCATCGGAAGTGGGATCCAAAGTAGAGCATCTAATGACCCCCATGGGGGCTGAGCGACTAAACGAGGTACCCACCATCAAGGACTAAGCTCTAATTATTTTTATGTTGCTCAAATTCCTTTCTAAGAGACCTGGGGAGTCAGGCCCTACAAACCATAAATTCTCATCAGATGGGGTTTATTTAACTCTGTATATCTTGACGTACTTTCCAATCTGACTCTGGCATAACAAGGAAGAAAATCAAAATATTTGACTCCAAAACATGTTTCTCTGCCATATCTTGAAATGGCCCTGCAAAGCTATCCCTTGTGGGAAAAATCCACATTCTGCAGAGAATCCCCTTCCCCATCGCCTTGCCTTTTTTTTCCTTCCTTCCTTTCCAGATCCAGGAGACAATCCACTAAGAGCCAAGCACCCTTTTAGGTCCAATAAGAAACATTTTACAACCTGCTCTCTCTGAAGTCGGCTATCCTAGAGCTCCCACTCCCACTGCATAATAAAACTTGGTCTCCACAATCCTTTACCTTTTTTTTTTTTTTTTTTCTTTTTCAGATGGAGTTTTGCTCTTGATGTCCAGGCTGAAGTGCAATGGCACGATCTTGGCTCACTGCAACCTCTGCCTCCCAGGTTCAAGCAATTCTCCTTCCTCTGCCTCCTGAGTAGCTGGGATTATAGGCATGTGCCACCAGGCCCAGCTAATTTTGTATTTTTAGTAGAGATGGGGTTTCACCACGTTGGTCAAGCTGGTCTCAAACTCCTGACCTCAGGTGATCCACCCACCTCAGCCTCCCAAAGTGCTGGGATTACAGGCACGAGCCACCACACCTGGCCACACAATCCTTTAACCTAACCTAAACATTTCCTTTCTATTGATCCCGGGTCTTCAGATAAGCTCAACCAACTGTCAACCAGAAAATGTTTAAATTTACCTATAGCCTGGAAGCTCCCTGCTTTGAGTTGTCCCACCTTTCTGAACCAAACCAATGTATTTCTTAAACGTATTTAATTGATGTCTCGTGCCTCCCTAAAGTAGATAAAACCAAGCTGTACCCTGACCACCTTGGGTACATGTTCTCAGGACCTCCTGAGGGCTGTGTCATGGGCCATGGTCACTCACATTTGGTCCAGAATAAACCTCTTAGAATATTTTAGAGTTTAACTTTTTGTCCACTCCATTGTGGCCATTTCCCTCTCATAGCAACTGGGGATCGTGGCAATTCTCTTTTAGATTCTGAAGTTCCACAGATTTGTGTTTTGGGGTCTCCAATGTCTTTAAGCAAATTTCTGACCCAAACTGGGTTTGGAAGTCACAATAGAAACTGACTAGGTCCAGGATTGGATTGAATCTGATAATTAACTGGCTTGGATGCAGTTATAGGTCTCTTATGTCTGACTCGGTCAGAAAGAAACCAGTCATAAATGGCAATATTGCAGGGGGTGTAAAATATAACTTTTGAAAATGCATGAGGATTTTTCTATTGCATGCTTAGATAGGAAAAAAATCATTAGCCAAGTTGATTAAGGGAAGCTGATATCCAAAGCCAATATGTCAGATAAAGATGGAATCCTTAGTTTTAGAAGAACTGAATATCTTCTGGCTTATACATGCTGTGAACCTACAATAGCTGAGACAGGTCTCAGTTGATTTAGAAAAAGTTAATGTTGCCAAGGTTGAGGATGCACACCCATGACACAGCCACAGGAGGTCCTGACGATGTGTGCCCAAGGTGGTCAGAACACAGTTTGGTTTTATACATTTTAGGGAGACATGAGACATCAATCAACATAAGTAAGATGAGCATTGGCTCTGGAAAGACAGGACAACTCAAAGTCAGGAGGTGGCTTCCAGGTCATAGGTAGATAAGAAACAAATGGTTGCATTCTTTTGAGTTTCTGATGAGCCTCTCCAAAGGAGGAAATCAGATATGCTTTATCTCAGTGAGCTTCGAGTAACTTTGAATAGAAAGGGAGGCAGGTTTGCCCTAAGCAGTTCCCAGCTTGACTCTTCCCTTTAGCTTAGTGATTGGCGGGAGTGGGGAGTGGGGGGCAATATTCATTTTTCCTTTCACAGTGCATTAGACCTCAGAAGCCGCAAAGTCTTACAGAACTGGTGAAATCTTACTAAAGAAAAATTACTATGGAAGGTTCCAAATAAAGAACACTGCACTGAAGAAATGCATTTGAAAGTGAGGGCTCCGGAATTAGACTCATCTATGGATGCCTATTGATATGCAGAAGCTTCTAAAAAGATTTCAATATTTTTATTTAAAGATTTTGCAAAAGGCAAATAAAAAGCTTAAGAAACTAACAGATAAGAAAAATTAAATCTGCTAACCTTTGCTTAGTCACTATTCCACCCTAAAGGTGGAAAGAAAGCTGTAAGAGAAATAGATAAGGTATTTATAAAAGTTAGGCCCTCAGGTAAATAGGCTTGCTTCTTGTTCAGACCTATCCATGCAGGACGCCAGGCATAGAGGATGCTTTCTTGGCTCTATCCCCTAATGGGCTCCACCCTGAACTCAATAATTTTAACTAAGAAACAGTGGCTAAGTTAAAAAGAACACCCTATTGAAATAAAATGCACCTTTCCGGAATTTAATTGGCTACTTTGAAACTCTTTTGTTAAAGAAATTTACATCTATAAAAGAAATCTCAATTTTTAAGGATGTCTGCCCATGTGCAATAGAAACTCTAACCATTCTTTTAAATTTAAATAATAAGTGACGCCTTTGTTTAACGAACTTTTCTGGCTCTCTTAAGTGAACTTTTACTTGAGCAGTTTTTTTTTTCCCCTTGGTTTGAGCAAATGATGAATCAATACTTAGACTGAGAATCTTAGCTCTGTGCTTATGAAATATACATGTTTTTTGTTTCACCTAAGAGTTGTCCCTTTAGAAATGCAAATTTGTTGTCTAGTTAACAATTGCTTAGGGGAATAAAACAGGTAATTGAAAGACTGATACACCAAATAGAGAAAAGAAAAACTATTTAAAACCTTGAAAAAGCAGTAAGATCTGCTTCTATTTGTTTGTATGTCTGTATGTGTTATGTGTATGTGATCTTTGGTAAATAAAGCTAGTTTTTAATTTGTTGCTAAAATAGAAATGGCTTGAAAATTATCAGTTAAATATAATTAGATACTTGCTTGATTTGACTGTGAGCTTAAGTCTTTGGTTTAGAGTCTCTGGATTCAGGGGTCTGGATAAGTGTCCAAGACGACATCTGGAGACACGTTCTTAGTGCCTAGACCACCAGCTACTATAAGCCCAATAATGTCCCCTTCTTCCTCTGCTTTCCCTGTTTTGCCTCCTGGCTATTGTGGTAGTAGTTGAATCCTCCAAGAATAGTCTTCACAGCTGTGGTCCTGATGGACTCAAACATGCCCTGACTTTCGTAGTCCTCATGGGTGGCACGTAGCTACTTGGGACCTAGAATGATTGGGAGGAGACATTAGGGAGGCTACCTGTGTTATAGCTTCAAAATTATTTTCAGTAATTTAAAATCCTAGAGTCATGTTATCTTAAATTAAGTAATAAAAAAATCACAAAATTAATCATGTTCAAGTTAAGATACTGAAATCTTCATTATTAAACATGCATTTAAGTCTATATACCTTGACATATTATTTCTATATAGTATAGAAAAGTAAATATATTTAGATCTGATAATAAAGAATAATTTGAAGAACTAGTTAAAAAATTATAAAATGGTTTTATCTATAAATAACTGATATAAAACAGTTCAAAATTACATTCCAGAGTTTCAACTAGAAACAAGGGTTACTAAGAGTTAAATACTACTGTCAGAGGTGTTTGAACCTGAGCAACTCCATCTTGAATAAGGGCTTGGTAAAATGAGCCTAAGACCTACTGGGCTGCATTCCCAGAAAGTTAAGGCATTCTCAGTCACAGGATGAAAGAGGAGGGTGGCATGAGATACAGGTCTTAAAGACGTTGCTGATAAAACAGGTTGCAGTAAAGAAGCTGTGGGCTAAGACCCACGAAAACCAAGATGGTGATGAGAGTGATCTCTGATTGTCCTCACTGCTACACTCCCATTAGCACCATGACAGTTTACAAATGCCATGGCAACATCAGGAAGTTACCCTATATGGTCTAAAAAGGGGAGACAAGAATAATCTACCCCTTGTTAAAATATTATCAATAAATAACCATAAAAACGGGCAACCAGCAGCCCTCAGGACTGCTCTGTCTATGAAGTAGGCATTTTTTATTCCTTTACTTTCCTAATAAATTTGCTTTCACTTTACTCCACAGACTCAGCCTGAATTATTTCTTGCATGAGATCCAAGAACCCTCTCTTGGGGTTGGAATTGGGACTCCTTTCTTCTAGCATCTTTCTGGTGACCACTGAAGGGACTATAGTGCAGAAAACCCCAACCCAAAGGCTTTCAGTGAGTGGTGGGGGCCAGTAACAACTTTCTGGTGAATTCTGAAGGGACAATACTGAGGAAACCCCCAACCCAAAGGAAATAGACTGCAGCACTGATTGGCCAACTTTGGGTAAGCGGTGGGGTACCCAGGTAAAGGATGGAATTGGGTTAGAGGCCCAACTTAGGGGAGTTAGGGTCTCTCTTAAGACAGAGTGGGTTAGAGGCAGCTCTTGATAAAAGTCAAGGACACTTGTCCCACCTTGGGTTAAAGGCCCAACTTAAGAAGGATTAGAATCCCTTTTAAGATTTAGGGGGTTAGAAGGCCCTTTCAGTAAAGTACCTTTTGGCTAAGAATGGGTTTGGTATTATGAAATGTTAACTGCTATTCTCTTTGAATTAATCTGCCTTGAATTCTTTCCTGAGGGCTGTGGGTGACAGGATCAGGCACATATAGGATCGTAGGACATGGGGAGCTTTTTCCTCCCTAAAAGGGGAAACTCAAGAGCTGATGAGACTGCTGGAAAATATCTCTTTCCTACTGACAAGCAGCCACCTGAACTTTTCAGTGTCACTGTCATAGGTGGGTCTTTCTCTGGCCTCCCTGAGCACCTTGCCTTCCCCACCCTGCCTCAAGCAATGCTTCCCCTCTCTCCATCTCTCTCTGTCTCTCTCCCTCTCTCTCTCTTTTTGTGTGTGTGCAAACTGGTTGAATGAATGGTAAAAACCATTGTTTATCTCCTCTGTAAAATTTAGATTAATGGAAAAAAGGATTTGTGAGGCTAGTCCTAAGCTATAGTGAATCTGGTGTGCTTTGTGTGTCTCTCTGTATTGTTCTTCCATAAAGAGGGGTATCATAGGATGGAACATGGGCTTAGGACACCTTGTAAGCCCACTGTTCAAAATGGCCCAGCAAACTAGTCAGGTATAAATTTTGCTGCAGGTCCCTAAACACAAAATTGGATGAGATATCCCTCTTGTCTTGTATGTCTTGAGGAGCCTGACCTTGTAACCATGTGGTGATGCTTTCTCTTTTCACAGTGGCAGTGGCAGCCCAGGATCAGGGTTCAATTCCTGGCTTAGGGAATGAATCCTTTATCTTATTTTATCTATGTATTTATATATGTTGTGTGTGTAATATAAAAGAGCTTTAATTAAATGGTTTAATAATAAGAGCTTATATCAAATATTTGATCAGAAAAGTAAAATGTGTAATACCTTTTATTTAGTTCACATGACTTAAGTAATCTTTGGGAAATAAAGACAGTTTTAATGATTAATGGTAAAATAAAAATATCTTTAAAATGTAAACATTTGGTCTAAATTATGTGGGTCAGATATTAGGTTTTCTAAGTCTTTTAAGGTCATAAAATATTTCTTTGACTTTTGAATATTGTTCATTTTACCTGCTTTGGAGCTTGAGATTGTAGATAAGACCTGGAAACATGTGAAACTAGCCACACCCACTAGCTATGCTGGAAAGAATCAGACATTATCTGCACTTCTGTCTGGGTCCTAGGCTCCACACCTGGGACATAATTACTTACTCACCAGGTTTTTCACTGAAAATAAAAGTAGCTAAGAGTTAGCATTGTATGCACTCCAGCCTGGTGACAGAGCAAGACTCCATCTCAACAAAAAAAAAAAAAAAAAAAGAGTTAACATTGTAACATGTAATTGAGACTACTGAAGAAACAGTTTTATGTTCAAGGTGTGTAAGAAAAGTAGAATATGCTTTTGGTAAAAAATTATAAGAAAGCATGGGAATATGGATTTCTTGCCTAAGTTTAGAGAGTTAAAGGATTGTTTTAAGTTAGGATAAAGTTGAAGGTTTAAGCAAGTTACATAGCCTGTGAAATATTAATCTCATAGAAGAAATTATTGTGTGAACATATTGGCTAAAATTAAAGGGATATTATTCAGTTTTTTAATAAATTGAACATTGGAATAAAAGCACAGCAGGTTTTTCTTAGAGCAAAAACCTGCTTATAATCTGCTGTTTAACAAAAATTTTTAAAGGGTTATAAAATATTTATTAAAATCTTACCTCATGGTCAAACTGATTAAGATTCAATACATTTGTCTATAAGGTTTTATTAAGATTTCGGTTTAACACAAATAGTACATTAGTGTAGAGATGAAATTTGCCTTATTGGGTATAAAAATCATACAGGAAGGACTGCCAAATATGAAATGGTGTTTGGCTTTCTTTGGGCTATATTTTCATAATATGTTATTGGTATGTGATCAACAATAATGGGAAACTCCTATAATTTTGATATGACTTAGTGTATGTTAATAATTATAATTATTACATAAATTTTTGTATGCCACAGAAATAACCAAATTTCCTTATCACTTGTGGCTTTAATAGTGGCTGTCCTAAGACTTTTTATAATCCACACAATTGTTGTCTTGCTTTGGTCCTCCTTAAAAGGTGGTTTTATAATCACCTACAGGACTTTAACAGGTGCATATTTTGCTGTTGTACTCTTTGTGTAAAAATGCAGAATAAGCTTACTGGATATCTTCTTAAATTGAACACTTATTAATCTTTCAGATAGTGCCTTTTGTTGAAACTCAGATTTTGAATGGCACTCACCATACTGACGACTTGCGACTGAGCTCGTCACTAACCTGAATATGAGAGACAGGAATAGAATACCCCTAATAGATAGACAGGAATACCATTACCCCTATTTAGCCTGAAGAAGTTACAGAAGATGGAACTTCATCCCTTTGCAACACTTAGGATTAAAGGTTCTCTTATAAAAGGGAGCAGGGAAATGTCAGAAGCACTTGAGTCAGAGCAACTCTATCTTGAGGAGTGGCTTGGTAAATGAGGCTGAGACCTACTGGGCTGCATTCCCAGACAGTTAAGGCATTCTAAGTCACCTGATGAGATAAGAGGTTGGCACAAGATACAGGTCATAAAGACCTTGCTGATAAAACGGGTTGCAGTAAAGAAGCCACCTAAAACCCACCAAAACCTAGATGGCAATGAGAGTAACCTCTGGTTGCCCTCATTACTACACTCCCATCAGTGCCATGACAGCTTACAAAATGCCATAACAACATCAGGAAGTCACCCTATATGGTGTAAAGGGGGAAGCATGAATAACCCATCCCTTGTTTAGCATATCGTCAAGAAATAATCATAAAAAATGGGCAACCTGTGGAGTAGTCATTCTTTTCAAATATGTCTGTGAGTAGTCTGTGGAGTAGTCATTCTTTTATTCCTTTACTTTCCTAATAAATGTGCTTTCATTTTACTGTACGAACTTGGCCTGAATTATTTCTTGCACGAGATTCAAGAACCCTCTCTTGGGGTCTCGATCAAGACCACTTTCCTGTAACACTACCAGATATGAGAGAAACACTTTTGTATACAAAGTGTATAAACAAAAGCAAGATATATGTTTGAAAAGGAAAGTTATAAAGGCATAAAAATGTGTGTTAGGAATTTTGTCTGGTTTGAAGTAACTTAAAGGTTTCAAACTGAAAGAGTGAAAAAATAGATAAAGCAAGATGAATATAAAAAGTTGGATAAAACTGTAAAACAATAGGTTTACGGAAAAAGATAGCAGCTTTGTTAAATTAATTAATGAGGTTGTATTAAAATTAGTTTTGGTATTAATAATATATTAATACAAAGGAAAAACTTGATTTTCTGTTTTGAACAAAAAATATGTGTAGTGTTAAAAAGAGTAAAATATTTTTATTAAACTTTTGTGTAAATTGCAAAATGAAAGAAAGATAAAAAGGAAAAATCAAAAGGTGTTTTGATTGTTTGGAAAATTGAGTCTCCTTTGTCAAAGAATACAGGTTTTTGTTTAAAAAAATCAATTATCACTTTGACTAAATGAATGACAATTGTTTTACAGTAACCTGTGATCCTGTTTTGGTCAAATGTTTCAAACCTTTGACATATTTGACAAATATGTCAGGTTATATTTTGATGATTGTTATTAATATATGTTCCAAAATTGTATGGGATTTCTAAACATCTAATATGTCTTACTATATGCTAACAATCGTAATTATGGTTACTATGTTAACTTATTGGAGACCACAAAAATAACCAAATTTCCTTGTCAACTATGTCTTTGATTATTTATAGTCATTTCTACAGTTCATAACTTAATTCTGATTCAGTTTCCGAAAACTTCACAAGCATGCAAAATCCTAGAATACAGTATCTTTGAGGAGGTTAATGAAAGGATGAAAGTACCCTGAGAAGCACTCTTCAGTAAAGGTTTCTAATAACTTTAGAATCATATCATTTGGACTGGGTAAGAATTCCTGGAAGTTTAATGAAGAGACTGATTGGTTCATAAAGCTGGTAAACCAAGCAGGACACATTTAACTTAATAGCAAGAAAATACTTTGACAGATTTCCATGCTAAATGTATACAATTTGAATAAACTCCACGGTTCAAGTCAAATTACCTATGTTAAATCATCAGTTAACAGTGTTCTCCACCTAAATTGGAGAAACAGCTGGTATTCAAGAGAATATAAGTCCAATGTTAAGCATGGACTCATGGAAAATCAAGATGGCTGCCTTGTCTTTCCTGAGTCCTTAAAGCTCTTGTTATTAAAAGTTCTGCATTTTATGGCTCGTCATAGAAACATAAAATAATCCAAATTAAATATATGTATTGGTGTGGTGACTTCTGTAAAAGGAAAATAAATCTTGGGACCCCAAAATCACTAAACCAAAGGGAAAAGTCAAGCTGGGAACTGTTCAGGGCAAACCTGCCTCCCATTCTATTCCAAAAACAAAAAAAGCTACTAAGATGAAAAAGCTACATACCTCCGTCACAAGGAATTTCCTTGTTGACAAAGGACAGGCAGAACTCAAAGTCACCCCTCTGCTCACTGAGATAAATGCATATCTGATTGCCTCCTTTGGAAAGGCTAATCAGAAACTCAAACATATGCAACAATTTGTCTCTTATCCACCTCTGACCTGGAAGCCACCTCTCCACTTCGAGTTGTCCCCACCTTTCTGGACGGAACCAATGTACATCTTACATATATTGATTGATGTCTCATGTCTCCCTAAAAAGTATAAAACCAAGCTGTGACCCGACCACCTTGGGCACATGTCATCAAAACCTCCTCTGAACACGTTCAAATCCTTAGCTACGGCAAAATAAACTTCCTAAATTGAGATCTATCTCAGATATTTGGAGTTCAGACTTCTAAATTGCTAAAATAGTTTATGACCAAAGTTTGGTTTGTCAAACCCATATTTCTGAGAGGAAAATCAAAACTTCAGGTGAATTCTGCTACCTGATGGGCCATTTAATCATTTATAGAGGGATTTTGTTCAATTGTCATTTTCAGTGCATGTTTTCTGGTTGTATAAAAGCTTTCCCATGAAAGAGGGCTGAAGTTATAATAGTAGCTCATTATGCCACAGTGTATTTTCGCCAGGTAAAGAAAGTTTTTCATGGTTCACTGACTGAGAACGATCAACCACCTCTCAATCTAGAACCCAAAGACTGACTCTTCTGAGAACATTACAGAAAGACTGTCCTGGCTATCCATATTGAAGCAAAACTTTTGGACCTTGAACCTTAGATTCATAATCTCACAACTCAGAAGGGTCTCTCCACACTGTAGGAACTGCACACCTATTAGAAACCTTAAGGTAAAGCTGATCAGGGAAGTTTCTCCCCAAAAGAAGATGGCATCCATGATGTGAACAACTTTTTCTGAAGATCGTGGAGTAAGATTTCTCTACTATCATACAACCCTTACCTTTCATTTTTTTCCCCTTTGTGTATGCCTCTATGAACAATAGAAGTGAAAAGGGGATTGGCTGTGTGCACTCATAGGGTTATAATTTTGTTTGTGAAGGATTTTGCAGCCAGTCTTATACATGGATAACCTTACACACTGACAGATGGAAGATTAAGACCCAATGTATGTGAGAAATTTTAATGGTACATAATAGCCTCAGAGTCAGTCAGAAACAGAACATTACACCCTCTTAACCTACATCATGGGCTAAAGAGAATATTGCCAGAGGATCTTCACTCTTCTAGAAGGGCTTCATTCGTTAGGTCATTTTTCCCATGTATTAGAGTAAGTAAGGCAATTTATCCCTCATGATAGGCTCTGCAGCAGATCCTAGTACAAAGGCTGTAACTACACAACAGACTTGAAATTATCTTGTGAAAGTTATACTAAATAATATAATTGCTCTACGTTACTTACTCGCTAAACAGAGAAGTATCTGGCACTTCTTGTTGCTCATGGAGAAATTCATCACATGAGATAGTATAAAGAATCAGTTATAGGGGATTAACAAAGAGACTACTTAAAATGAGTGGCTTCTTTGTCTAGTTCATTCTTTGATCTATTTGATTTCAGCTGGTTTGGTTTAAGGTGACCCTGGCTAAGGGGCATACTGCAAACTCTTGGTATTATTCTCCTGATAGTCATAATAGTAGTCTCCCTGGTGCATTGTATTCTCTCAAAAATTTTAAATGTTTACATGCAGCCATCTCTAGAATGTCAAGTGGTCTCTCTTCAACTGGAATAATAAGAGCTGAAAGAAATGTGTGACCATAAGGGCACCATTACCTATGAATTACATGCTGAGACCAGAAACTCAAAATGATGGTAACTGAGAGTGGCACTAAGGTCCTAAGTTTTGGTCACACTCTCACCTAAGTAAGAACCTGACCAAAAGAGGGCAGTTTTTAAACAAATTATGGGAGCCCATTGTTTTGGTCCAAGCTCATGCAGTAGGCCCCAACAGACCAGACTAAAACAAAATGGAGTCACTTATGCTAAATGTGACATAATCAAACACTTTAAGAGAATACATAGTTCTAGAACAGATCGGGTTTTGTTTTTCTATTGTACACAGGACATTTCAGGATAAGGAGGTACCCTCTACACAACTCTTACAAAAACAACCTGAAGTCCTTGTTTCCACCTACAAAACTTACTGTTCTGCTATTTCCCATTGAGTTTCAAGATGAAATAAGTACATTTACAATGATGATAGTGACATTAATGACTACAGTTTTGGTCATCCTCTCAAAGTCAAAACAATTCACAAATCATTATTTGCCCAATTAAACCTTTTAAATTGCGTTTGGCTAAAGTTTTTATTTTAATAATATATAAAATAGGAGTAAAAATAGTACATACCCTATAGGATTGTTATGAACCTTAAGGAGTATGCTAAATGTATGTTAAAAAGACAAGTGCCTGATTCTTGGTAAACACTATGTTCTTATTTATTGCTGCTATTGTTTTTATCATTGTTTATACAAGGTTGAAAGAAAATATTGTTAAGAGAAAAACTTCAGCTGAATGAAATTTGAAAGAGTTTAATTGAGCAAAGATCAATTCATGACTTGGGCAGCCTCCCAAGCCAGAGTAGGTTAAAAGACTCCAACACAGTCATGTGGTGGAAGAAAATTTATGGACAGCAAAAGGAAAGTGATGTACAGAAAATGAAAGTGAGGTACAGAAACAACCAGATTGATTACAGCTCAGCGTTTGCCTTATTTGAACACAGTTTCAACAGTTGTCTACCTTTGATTGGCCAAAACTTGGCACAAGAGCAAGCTACAGTCTATTTACTACTTGATAAGCTTTGACTATGTCCTCACCCAAATCTCATCTTGAATTGTAGCTCCCATAATTTCTACTTGTTATCAGAGGGAACTGGTGGGAGATAATTAAATCTTGGGGGTGGTTTTTCCCATACTGTTCCCATGATAGTGAATAAGTCTCACCAGATCTGATGATTTTATAAGGGGTTTTCCTTTTTGCTTGGCTCTCTCATTCTCTCTTATTTGCCAACATGTAAGATGTGCCTTTTGCTTTCCACCATGAGTATGAGGCCTCCCCACCCACATGGAACTGTGACTCCCATGAAATCTCTTTTCCTTTATAAATTACCCAGGCTTGGGTATGTCTTTATCACCAGCATTCAAAAAGACTAATACACAACTCCATTTAGGTTATAGTTCACAATGTACAGAGAAACCTTTAGGCTGAAATGTATAAGGAGGCAGTGTATTAGTCTATTCTCACACTGCTATGAAGAAATACCAGATACTGGGTAATTTCTAAGAAAAGAGGTTTAATTGACTCACCAGATGCTTAATCAGATTTTGTGAGAACTCACTCACTATCATGAGAACACCACGGGGGAAACCGCCCCCATGATTCAATTACCTCTTACCTCCACGTGGTCCCACCCATGACTCGTGGGATTATGGAAATTACAATTCGGGATGAGATTTGGGTGAGAACACAGAGCCTAACCATACCAAGCAGCTTTTAGGCTAAACTTGGTTTAACAGTATCAAAAATATATGCATCTTCTCTTCTAAAGCCTGCCATTGATCTCATTATTAAAATCATTTCATTGAGTTTCATGGAGGAAACTCTGACATTGCTCAGATTAGCTCCTATTTTGAGTAGACAGTGGCAGAAACTGTTTAGGGAAACAGGAAAGATGAAGGACAGCAAAGCCAGCTCCCCTTTCCCTCTGGTCCACATAATTCAGCCTGTGAGACAGTGACTCCATAGCAAATAATCCTGGCTATTTTTTGTTATCCAAAATAAATCTAAGCCTCTCCTAAACACACATAATACTCACCAGTGGAAATGAAAAAAAATATGAAACATCAATAATCAATCCCAGATAGAAAATGAGAAAAAGGGAAACCACATGTAGGACAAACACCAACAGATCTTGGTTGCTCTGCCACTTTCACCTAGCTCTCCACCTGTGATCCTGAACCAAAGCTCAGTTTTCCCAACCCCTCCATCCCTCAGTCTACATTTATTCATTGAAGAAATACTTCCCAAGTTCCAGAAACTGTTTTTAGTAACACAGTTACCACACTGAATACAGAGACAAAAATCCCATCCCTCAAAAAAAAAAAAAAAATTACTCTAGGTGACACAAAATGTAAATATGAAGAATTCAGTATATTGCCTAATAAATCGAGGGAAGAAGAGTGATGGAAAGCACTGAGTTGGGGGGTGTGGCAAATGTAGAAAGGGCAACCAGTCAAGGTCTGAGAAACAACATATGAATAATGGCCTTAAGGAAGTGAGAGAATAGCAATTGAAATGTCAATGGGGAAGAACAAGATAGTCTGAAGAAAAAGCAAACTGAAGACCCTGAGCATATCTAGAGTGCCCAAGTGAAGAAGCCTGTTGCTGAGCAAGGTGGAGCTGAGAGAAAGCAGTCAGTGTAATATTAATAGCAATCCTATTATAACACACACCAGGATGAGCTAGACTTTGCAAGGAATGTGATCTTACAGTGCTTCAGGCATGTCCTTATTAAAACTGTCATTGAAAAAATGATATCACTGAGAAAATTATGACTGTGAATGACATTTGAGCTAATCCACCCCACATCTTGCCTTTCCCTTAATTAATCCTGGGCTACTGGCTGAGCTAACTTTGGAAGACATTTAGGCTATAGTCTAAACGATAAATAGGCTTTACCCAAAACTCTCCAGCTTTTTTAAAGACAATAGGAGGCCATCAGGCTGGGGGCGGGAGAGGAATCTGAGTCCTGCTAAGGAGCAGGCAGGAAAGATTGTCAGCCATTATTCCATTATTCTAGAGGTTATAAGATACACAACTTTGCCAGTTATTCCTGCAGACAACACACCATTGTAGATTGGCCTTTTGAGATGTCTTTCCAGTTTTTTTGCATGTCTCACACCCATGGCTCCACCTAGACTCACAAACTCTGCTCCCGTGGTCCCACCTAGAAGTGATTCAGCCCACAGAAGGACAGTTTTGACCCACTATGATTTCATCTCTGCCCTAACCAATCAGTAGCAAACCTAGCCACCCCCACCCCTTTCCCCAAACCGAGTTTGAAAAACACCTAACCTAAGAGATTTGGAAGAGATGATTTGAGTACTAGCTCCATCTTTGACATTGCTGGCCAGCCTTGTGTCTATGAAACTCTTTCCTACTGCAGTGCCATGGTCTTCATTTTACATACAGTGGGCAAGAAGAACCCCTTGGGCAGTTACATTATTTGTTATAAAAATGTCATTTTGGTTACTTAATAGAGAAGAAGGCAAAATCAAAATAATTTATGGAGGAACCAGATTATGAATGGATCTTGCTTTATAATGGGAAGGGGAAATTGTTGCTCTGGGGGTTGTAAAACAAAAATAAAATTTCAATCCCTCCCACTTGCCCTGCAACCATCTAAATGGACCCTTCCTGGACCAAGGCCCTCCATATTTAACGTGAAAGACAGGTTCAGGCCATGACAGGAGGCAGGGAGTTGGACATGCCTCATTTTGCTGTCTTCCTTTTTATAATTCAGGAATAGCAGACCAGCAATTTGACATCAACGCAGTCTTTAAGTCTGATAAGAAACATTTACGTTCTAGTCTCTCTGAAGCTAGCTACCTGGAGGCTTCATCTGCAGGAGAAAACTTTGGTCTCCCCAACATCTTATCATAACCCAGATATTCCTTTCTATTTCTAATAACTTTTTCAACCAATTGCCAGTCAGAAAATTTTTAAACTTAACTATAACCTGGAATGCCTATTTCAAGATGTATCACTTATCTGGACCAAAGCAATGTTATAGCTTAAGTGTATTTGATTGATGTCCCATGTCACCCTAAAATGTATAAAACCAAGTGGTAGCCTAACCACCTTGAGCGCAAGTTGTCCAGACCGCCTGAGGATGTATCATGGGCCATGGTCACTTACATCTGGCTCAGAATAAACCTTTTCAGATATTTCACAGAGTTTTACAACAGACATTTGAGAGAAATTTAGCACATTATGCTTCTTCCTTTCTCAAACCCTTCTTGGTTGTATACACTGCCTTTCTTGGTTGGATAAAGACATAGATTTTTGGAATTCTGCAATATAGAATCCAAAGAAAGAATAGCTGACCCTAAATGACCTAGGAATTTTAGCTGTAGGCATTAAAGGTTACTTCTTTTTTTTTTTTTTTTTTTTTGAGACAGAGTCTTGCTCTGTCACCAGGCTGGAGTGCAGTGGCATGATCTCAGCTCACTGCAACCTCCGCCTCCCGAGTTCAAGGGAACTTGAACTCAGCCTCAGCCTCCCAAGTAGCTGGGATTACAGGCACGTGCCACCATGCCCAGCTAATTTTTTGTACTTTTAGTAGAGACGGGGTTTCACCATGTTGTCCAAGACGGTCTCAATCTCCTAACCTCGTGATCCGCCCGCCTCAGCCTCCCAAAGTGTTGGGATTACAGGCGTAAGCCACCGTGCCTGGCCTAAAGGTCACTTTTTACAATAAGTGAAGGATGTCCATCATGTCCTTGATGACAAATGATGACATAATGGACATGTCACAGCAGAAAGAGAATCTGGGCCTGATGGCTGTGTATAGTCACCAGTCCATCCTCACAGTTATCTATCTTGAGTCTTCAACATGAGAAGAAAATAAAAGAACATCTCCATGGTTTAAATCTCTTGTAGTTAGTTGGTTTTGTTACTCATATTTGTATGAGTATGGTTACTCATGTTTGTAAACATTACTATCAGATATGCCTTTCTCTACTATTTGATCTTTTAGCCATGTGCATCCAATACTTTATTAAAATTTTAAATATTAAGTGTAAATGAGTTAATTCAGTAATCTGCAGAGTCTCTACCTGTGGAAAGTTTATAGGCTAAAGGAGAAGATCAAAAGTCCCTTTTTCATTTACTTAGGGCCAAAAGATACCACAGAGTATCCATAGAAAAGTTAATTATAAGATCCACACATAGTTAGTTCAACATAGAAAGTATTTTGTCATTGTCTTTACATTCAGTGATATCAGCTTACGGAAAGTAATTCTACTTAATTATATTCACTACTAAAGACAAGATTTATGTTATTTGAAAACACATTATGATACATTAATCTGGAGAAAAACCTACAATTATACTGTGGGAGGAACAGAGACTAAAAGACATGGCAGCATTATTGCCATTAAGATGGATAAATTAGAGGTAAAGAGGTGATTTCTGGATGATTTCGTTTCTTTTTTCACTGAATGTCCCTTTAAAGGGTAATTGATAAATTCGTGCTTATTTAGGCATTATTGATTATCCATGGTTAAGATAATTCCCTCTTGGGAGTACTTCTATGGGACATGTAAAAAATGCTTTTAATTGAAATACACTCTCTAAGAGTGAATCTTATGGCATATAAACTCCAGGCCTAATTGGGATAAATCAAAATTTCATGTATATTTCCAATTTTTCCAAATAATACCACAGAAGTGGCCAAATACTCCAATCACATGTGAGAACTAAGTTTCAGGGACAAGCATAGAAGATCTGAAGTAGCAGAGCTGAAGGAACCTGAAATACAGCAGTTTAAAGGCTATTATAAACATAGCACGTGAATGGAAAATCCAACCAGCAAAGAAAAAATATAAACTTCACATGAAATCTGACTTGCTTCTGGACTTAGGAGCTCTATTTAAATAGCTCCTCTCAAGTTGACGCTTAGGCTTTTTAAAAATGTTGATATTGAAGATTTCTGAGGCAAAGCAAAAACAAAACTGGTATAACTGATATCCAACTGTGTCATCTGTAAAGGTGAAGAAAATAGTATACTTCCCTCCTTTCTCTTGCTTTCATTTTTTTTTCTAAAATAACTTTCCCCCCACTCTATGAATCACTTACTTTTTCAGTTAACAAAGTCTAAAGTTCTGCTTCCCACTTTGGGATTGATATTTGAATTCTTTATTGCATCTCAAACCTGTGAATTGTTTCAGGAATTATTCCCATGTCCTTGTTATGTATTCTTTCAGAGAGAATGAATCACAACCCAGTAGCTGATAACAGTTAATTGTACAATATTTGAAATGTTCTTCATCTCAAACAAAGGCAGAGTGCTTGGCAAAGACTATTATGCAAATAATTGCTTCTTCTCTGAAAAATATCACCTTCTGCACTCTAGGAAATCAGCATCCATCACACCATGACAAAAAACAGAGCCTCCTTTTCTCACCACCGGCATGGCTGAAGCGTGAAATTTAAAACTCAGAAATTTCTGAAAGCAGAGATTTAAAACATGTCAAAGTTTCACAGGACTTCAGATAATTAATATTAATAGCCACCGACACTTACTCTGCTTGTTTATTTTATAGCTTAGAAATGTAGTAGTTCTCAGAAAACTGCCTTTGTATACATACTGAGAATCATCAGAGTGTATATATCTAAGTGCTGATCCTACAAAGAGTAAAGCAAATATTACATTATGGATTTTTGTGAGGATGATGACTCAGTTGGGTGCTTTAACTTAATAAGGTGGCTCCTGAAAACCACCTATTATAGAAGTGCCCTGGTCTCAGAAGCAGGAACCTGCAGTCCCACAGGGTAGCTTTGCAGGAGCTCAGAGGCTGTACCCTGCAGGTGTTGTGCAATATGGAGGTATGTGGTCTGATTAAAGGAATGCTACAAATCAATGATTCAAAGTCACTTCATCTCTTTGGGCTTCACTTACTCCTCTCTAAAATTGAAGATACGCCTTTGGTAATCTTTAAAGAACTTTCTGACTATATAAACCCATGATTTTCAAAAATCATTCTCAGATGATTAGTCTCTGAGTCAAAAAATTGACCTGTTTTGAATCATGCAAATATTTATTTGAAAGCCATAACATATAACCAAGAATCTCAGAAAGCAAAGATAATAATAAGGTATTGAAGAAGGCATTTGTCTTTCTGAAAAAATAAAAATTAAAAAGAAGAGATAATATGCATATAGTATCCTAAAATAGGATTAAACCAACAATAATTGCTACCTCCACTGATTAGGCAAATAGAAGTTCTCCACTCTTTCCATTAAAAACTGCTTGCATTTAATTATATTCTATCCATGAAAGAAAAGTAATCTCATATGCTATGAGGCCAAGATTGTTTATTCTCCTGTGGATTAACCCTCATTTCACTCCTGAAAAAAGAAAAATGGGTTCCCACTTTCTGAATATAAAGTGGATTTTTCACCAAATGAGATTAAAATATGACAAGTGATTTATCTTCGTTCTTCTGATTCGTGTTAGAATAGCCTGCCACTTTGTCACCTTGAGTCAAACTGTTAAATTTAGTTACTGGCCGTATTTTATCTTTAGTTACTGTCTGTCCAGTCACAGAAACACCTTTTAATTTCCTTAGATGGCCTTAAATACAGGTTTAATCTCCTCTCTTTCTCTCTTCTGCTATCACAGTTGTCTAAGCTGTCATCTCTGAGTTATTCTTTGCTAGATAAATGTTTTTCAAAAATAAAAACTAATTTTATTTTTATTATTGCCACCAGTTGCCCCTCTCAATGGCTTTTTAGTATTTAGACTGAAGATTTATAAGGTTTTGTTTAATCTAGACCTCTCTTGATGATTATGGCTCAATGCTAAGCTCTAGTGACACTGGCTTCTTTCAGGTCCTTGATAAAAACCATCTTTTCTCACCAAGGAATCTGTTCCACAGGTCTGGGATGACACATCCACTCTGTTTTAATCTTATTAAAACCTATTCTACTTTTATATTTTAACACCACACCATGTCCTCAGGAATATGTTCCCGGACAACCTAACTCAATGTTATATCTGCCTTCTCCATAAACAAAAACATATTCTTACCTAATACCAACTGCTTATTCTGAAAAGCACTTACCTTAATTGTAACTTTATATGTATAGTCAGTTCTCATTATCCATGGTAGATATGGTCTATGAAGTTGCCACCAACACTGAGTTAGTGAATACTGAATAATTGTTCCTAGGAGAAATACAGGGTTAGGTTCCTGGGAGCCTCTGGTCACATTTTTGTCAATTGATCAATACATAACCTTGTTTTGTGTGTGTTTCTGGATAACACCACCTTATTTAATATGTACTGGTGATTCACTGACCTTGAGCTCACATTGGTACTTATAACTCATGCCTGAACAAAGCTTACCTAAGACGTGCATTTTCTACCTAAGGTACAATATGGCCTTCTTGTGCTTAGAAACACTAGACAGCACTTCAGCCCTAGGGCTGGGCACTGTTTTAAACAACAAAATCACCAAAAACAAAAGCACAAAATGCAAAACAAATGTAGCACAAAATAGGCCACAAAAAGAACATTGGTTTACACAGAGCTGAAACAAAATGCTTACTCAGAGTGTCACCTTGTTTGACATCAGCCTGGAGTGGGAACGGCAGCCACCAAAATTTTTTGCCCCTCTGTACATGCCCATGAATAACTGTAAAAGTTCAGTGAGTATTGATCTTGGGATTATAAGTAAATTTTAGCACTCAGACAAATTTGCAAATACAGAATCTGCAAATAATGAGGATGGACTGTATTTACATAAGCATATGGTTAAGGTCTATTTCTCCACTCTACTGTAAGCTCCATGAAAGCAAAAATAATTTCCCACCACTGTATTCCCAACACCTGAATGACACATATAGACACACACACACATAACACTTGATACATATTTTCATTAATAAAGCAGTCCTAGATATCACTATCAAAACAGTGCTTCCCATCCTGAAAATCTTTCATTTGGTTTTCATTCCCCCTCCATTGAAAATTCAAGTAGTTTGTGTTTTGACTCAGATCCCTCAAACAACCTTTATTCTATTAAAGAATGATACACACAACCTAAAACTCCAATGAGTTGGGAAAGATATGAGAAGACAATCATAAGGTCACCACTACTACAAAATAAAAAATATTTCAGAACACTTTCTGTTCCATCCAGAAAAAGGCTCAGAACAATCCTTTTCACCTCAAGTTAATATAAACAACCTTGAATCCAACATCTTGTCTTCCAAACCGTATCTGTTGTCTACATCAGAAACCTGTGAGTCAATGCTGACTCTTTCCTACCTAAAACTTGATAACTGGCTGATAATAAAGAATAATCTCCTTATCCATTATTTTGACATTCTATTGCTTAAGATGAAGTCCAGTTTATTTGAATACCGTTCATGTTTGACCCTGGTTTATTACATTCATTACATTTTTTGTCAACACCCACACCCCTCCATGGGACTACTTTGTATTCCTGAAGTACACCCTTTTCTCTGGGTTTTCATGCTCCTGAAAAACAAGCTGTTTTCCCCATAAGAGATCTGACTTTCCTCACCAAACTAATTTTTTACTCGTCTATCAAGACCACTCAAGCGTTACTTCTCCCTGCCAATCCCGCCTGCAATATCCCTGGGTTAAGTTTACCTATATGTGCTCCTATGGCACCCTGAACAACTCTCCACATTTGCTGTTTCAACCATCAGTTTCTTTGTCTGTCTCCTTTCTGGGGATGGGAACCTGTTTGATTTCTCTCTGTATCCCTAGTATCTAACATGGATTCTGACATACTGTAGAAGATTTATCAGCATTTGTAAAATAAATGTTATTTTATTTTAGTGTCTGACTCTTTGACTGATTAACTCACTAAATGAATGAGTGAACGAAAGAGGACACTGGGCTAAAATTGAAACAAGCATGAGGCAAATTTCTAGGACAAAGGATGTATGGATGAGGCTAAGAAACATTGGTAAAGTTTTTTGTTTTTTATTTGGGTGATCTGCATCATGTGGACTCTGTAACAGCATAACTCTGTGATTCCAATTTTATAGATTTAGATCCTAATTTATGTTATTAGTATAATTTCATTTTATTATTTATTTATTTATTTTGAGAGAGGGTCTGGCTCTGTTGCTCTTGCTGGAATGCAGTGGTACAATCTCAGCTCACAGCAACCTCCACCTCCCAGGCTCAAACCATCCTCCCACCTCAGCCTTCAAAGTAGCTGGGACTACAAATGTGAACCACCACAACCAGCTAATTTTTTGTAGGGATGGGGTTCCACCATGTTGCCCAGGCCAGTCTCGAACTCCTAAACTCAAGCAATCCACTTGCTTCACTCTCCCAAAGTGCCGGGATTACAGGCTTGAGCCACCACTCCTGGCCAAAACAAATTTCTTAATCACAGTTTATTCTACTTATTGCTCATCTTAAAAAGAACTCACAAGAAAGACATTCTCCATAAACATAAGAACATATATAAACCAATGGGCAAGTATCCTGGAAGATACACATTGTACTCTGGCTCCTCTTCTGGAATAATTCTTTTAAAAGAACTTTGTTTCGGTAATTACATCAAAGCAAGACTGGCTGATGGAAAGAGAAAAAGAGAGAAAGAAGAAGAAAGAAAGAGAGGAAGGAAAGAAAGAAAGAAGGAAAGAAAGAAAGAAGGAAAGAAAGAGAGGAAGGAAAGAAAGAAAGAAGGAAATAAAGAAAGAAGGAAAGAAAGAAAGAAGGAAGGAAAGAAAGAAAGAAAGAAAGAAAGAAAGAAAGAAAGAAAGAAAGAAAGAAAGAAAGAGAAAGAAAGAAGGAAGGAAGGAAGGAAGGAAGGAAGGAAGGAAGGAAGGAAGGAAGGAAGGAAGGAGGGAAGGAAGTTCTGCAAGAAACAAGTGTCAGAAAAAGTCATGGAAAAAAGCCGGCAAATGAAATAATGAAATGAAACATCATCATTTTCAGCCAGTGATACTATACAGTCACCGTTGTGATGTCTAAGCTGATAGGAGATTAAAACAGACTAGGAATCAGGGAATCTGGATTCTAATATTTGTGATCCCAACAAAAAAACTATGTCCCTTAGATATATCATTAAATATGGGCCTTATTCATACTTCATGTAATGTACTATATAACTGCTTGTGTTCTTAAAATTAAGAAATGGTAAACTAAGGTGTAATGTGTAAGAAATATAAGTAGCAATGTAATGCATAGTAACATAGTAAGAATGTATAGTAGCATAATAGATAATACCAAGGCACATTGGAGGATTTTCCTGAAAATTCTCTGTTGTAAAATTATACTTTGATCACCTGAAGACCCCCATGTTTAGTGAGGTTTCAGAAGAACTAATTTTGCCTCTTAAAATATATATTTGATTTGCCTGAATGAAGACATAGGTTAAATCAACTTTCCTAAATAATATTAGAGAATACATTTGGGGTCCATAACATTCTGGTAGTTTTGGTTTGCTAGACTGTGGGAGGATATAATACCTACACATAGGCAGAATAGATAACAATTTTTAACACAAGTTACAATTTGTTACAATGAAGAACTCACCCTTGGACTATAAACTTGGAAATGAGAAAAAGATGTTAATAAACACTACATTATAAATTTACTGTGTGAGAAACTCCTGTTTATGATCAACAACCTCTTAAGGGGATACAAAACTCTTCAGATTAGATCCCCATCCATTATATGTATTGAAACATCACTATGTGCCCATAAATATGTAGAAGTATTTTAATTTTATTTAACTTTATGTTTTAATTTTAATTTTCTTAAAATAAAATTTAAAACATGAAATCGACAAGTATTTGTCAACTAAAATAAAAATTAAAACATGAAATTAAATAATTAAGGTATTGATGGATATGTCCCTTTGAAGAAATAAAAAAGTATTTCATAACAGTGAAATAATTCTTACTAAAAAATAGATCTCTGAACTTCCAGAGAAGCTAAAATTCACAGCCAAACTTTCTTAGAAGATTTGTGGATCTAAACCAGTAGAGTGAAGTACTGATTTGAAAGTCTAATCTTGGCGATCTAGGAAGAAGAGCATAATCTGTGACCGTGAAATGAATTGTTAGATCAAGGTCTGAAGATTAGATAAAGTAAATTACTTGAAGTAAACAGGATGCAGTAGGGGATGGCAGAATAACTGAGGGGTAAATAAATCAAGTAAAAAGCTATTTTGATTTTATTAGAGCATAATCCTGGTTCTTGGGGTTGAATCTAGTTTAGCATTTGTCCAGAATTTATTTTTATTTCTTAGCAAAGTACTATTATTAACAGTTGCACTCAAGTAAACAGGGAATCAAGACGTAAGAGACAGCCGTAAATGATGTAATTGTGAGGACTGATAAACTCTGAATATAGACAGCAAATCAAAATGTAATATTATATCTATATAAAATTTACCAAATTTTATATTTGCATGATAGCTATGCAAAAGAATTTTTTGTTTTTAGAAGGTATGTGTTGAAGTATTTAAGTCATGATGTCAGCAGCTTATTCTCAAATATTTCAGCAAAATTCATATTGATGATATTTATTATTTAGAGAATAAAATTAAAAATATTAACTATGATAGAATATAGGTAAAAGGTATAGGGGTTTTTATTGTGACAGTTTTGTGACTTTCTTTAAAATAAGAAACTATGAAAGCACATTGTGTTCCCTTCCCCAAATTAACCCAAATGGATTTGGTATCCTTCCACTTTTACATCCAGGTTCAGACATAGTTTTGTCCAGTGGTATGTGAGACTTATGTGCAGTAGATGGAATTTTCATGTTAATATGTAACCAAATCTTAAACATGACGGATAAAAGCTGGCCTTTCTCTTCCTTGCCTATTTCCAAATTCTGTATGTAAATTCTGACCAATTATCTGGCTAATTCCCCAATCATGATGCACGAGACTGAGTGAAAGAATCCTGAATCAAAATCGGGCTTGCCATAAAGAAGAGACAAAAATGATTTCAGTGTGAGTCTAACTAAGTTAATTGTCTATTAAAACAAAGTCATCAGCACTTTTGTATAGCAATATAGCAGAGCTCAAAATCTCCAAACCATGGCATTCACAATATTCAGGATTATAATCCAAAATTATTTCATATGACAAGAAGAAAGAATATGTGATCAATTCTCAAGGAAAAGATGATCATCAAATGAAAAGCCTAAGATAGCGCAAACATTGGATTTATCACTCAAGAACTTTAAAAGAAGCTACTCTAATTATGCTCAAAGAGATAAGGAAAAATGTCTTAAAATGAGTGAAAAGATAAGCACAACAAATGTAAATTTTAGAATTTAAAAAATACATTGAAATTTAAAAAACTTACCCGAGGTTATTCATGAAATAGAGATAACAAATCAAAGAGTAAATTAATGTAAAGTAGATCAATAGAAATTCGATATAAAGAAGAAAAAGTTAAAAGTTTGAAGACAAAAGAACAGAGCTTGTGAGTAAGATGAAAAAATTTAACTTTGGGCCATTCTAGACTGAGAGAGATAACAGAGAGAAGGGGGCAGAAAAGCCATTTGAAGAAATAATGACAGAAGCATTCTTAAATTTGTGGACAATTATAAATTTACAGTCTCAACAAGCAAATCTCAAACTTAACCGCATATTGCTCATACAGATAAAGAGAAAATCTTGAAGAAATGCACAGAAAAAATGACATATTACATAAAGGGTACAGAGGTTCAAATGATTATGGATGTCTTCTCAGAAACTATGAAAATGAAAAGATAGTAGAATAACATCTTTGCAGTACTGAAGAAAAAATTACACAGAATTCTATAGTCAGGAAAATGTTATTCCAGAATCACAAATAAACACATTTTCAGATTTCAAAGAAATGTAAAAGAATTCATCATGGGTAAATGCACACGGCAAGAAATCCTAAAGGATGTTCTTCAGGCTGAGAGAAATGATGTCGGATAAAAACTTGGAATCTTGGTGAATTAATGAAGACCACTGGGAATGATAGGAATCTGGGAAAAGATAAGTCTACTTTGCTGTTTAAATGTCTTTAAAATACATAAATGTTTAAAAATATTATACCACAATTTTGGGGGTTTTCAATATATGTAGTTGAACTCTATATTGATAATAACAGTATGAAAATGTTGTGGCTGCAAATATGTTAACTCTAATTAGACTGTGAAAAGATCAGTAACTATATTGTAATTCCTAGAGAAATCACGAAAATAATGCAAAACTTCTATAGCTAATAAGCCAGTAGATAGGTTCTGTTGCTGCTGTTTAGAAAAAAACTGGATAACCTCCAATCATAAATTTTCTTTATCCTGTTAGAAAACTGAGGTTAGACAAGCAGGTATAGTCAATTCTAAAGGATTCTAGGCTTCCAGGAGAGAAATGGGGCACACAGACTGTTTCACTTTTATCAGAGAACAGAAGAAAAATGAGCCACTGTCAAAGTCAGCAGGAAGAAAACAGCTGAAACTTACTTGAACATTTAAAGGTCAAATATGAACTAGCAAGGGTTAGTGTCGCTGGAGTTCTGTGACTCAAAGACAACCCAAACTCACTCACCAGCTCTTTTCCATGTGCCTCTCATGAATCATTATGAGAAAAATTGGGGGTATAAAAGGAGATCTAAGAAACCCCACTCAACGACACACAGGCAAGAAACCTTGCTTGGTTCCCAGAGGCTTCCTTCGTTTTTTGTTTGAAGCAGAGCTGTAAGCCACTAATGAAAGGCAAAGAAACACTCTGACTAACTGGCACAAAGCAAGTATTCAGTGGTTCTGAAAAAGGTTTAAAACCAAAATCCATCTGCCATTGGTGGTGTCTTAGTTAATTTTGACTGCTATAACAAAATACCATAAACTAGGTGGCTTATGACAAACAGAAATTTATTTCTCATGGTTCTAGAGGCTGGGAAATTCAAGATTAAGCCACCGGCAAATTCTAGTGAGTGCTACTTTCTAGTTCGTATATGATGCCTTCTCACTGTGTCCTGATGTGGTGGCAGGGACAAGGCAGCTCTCTAGGGCCTCTTTTATAAAGGCACTAATCCCTTTCAAAAGGGCTCCACCCTCATGATCTAATACCTCTCTAAGGCTCCACCTCCTAACATCATCATATTGGTGATTAAGTTTCAACCTATGAATTTTGGGGGGACACAAATATTCAGATGATAGTAGGTGAGGCAGAAAGAATGAAAACAGCTTGAGTTTATGACCTGGCATTGATACCACACAGGGCTCTACTATCACAGGAGGAGTGCCAGGAAACATATTCCTACCTGAGACCCCCTCATTGATACAAAGCTCAGTTTTATTGGCAGAGGAAAGAATGCTGAGAAAGCCCCAATGCAGATGTCCATAGGCATAGGGACTGCCTAGGGACCCCTTGTCCACCCTGCAACTCTTGAAATAAGTAACAACAGCAGTCTATTGAGTGGTCGAGGAGAAGGGACATGGACAGAAATCTCCTCAGTGGGTGCAGGCATGTAAGGGCTGCTGAAAGTTGAGAGTGGAGCAGGACCATTGAAAAAAATTATGACCAGGCATGGTGGCTCAAGCCGGTAATCCCAGCACTTTGGGAGGCTGAGGTGGGCAGATCACCTGAGGCCAGGAGTTCGAGACCAGCCTGGCCAACATGGTGAAACCCCATATCTACTAAAAAATACAAAAATTAGCTGGGCATGGTGGTACGCACTGTAATACCAGCTACCCGGGAGGCAGGAGAATCACTTGAACCTGGGAGATGGAGGTTGTAGTGAGCCAAAATTGTGCCATTGCACTCCAGCCTGGGCAGCAACGAGCAAAACTGCTTCTAAAATAAGAAAAAGAAAAAAAAATTATTACAGGCCCTGTATTATTCTGTTCTCAGGCTGCTGAAAAAGACATACCTGAGACTAGGTAATTTATAAAGAAAAAGGTTTAATGGACTCACAGTTCCACGTGGTTGGGGAGGCCTCACAATCATGGCTAAAGGTGAAAGGAACCTCTTACATGGAGGGAGGCAAGAGAGAATGGAAAGCCAAGTAGAAGGGGAAACCCCTAATAAAACCATCAGATCTCATGAGACTTATTCGCTATCACGAGAACAGCATGGGGGAAACTACCCCCATGATTCAATTACTTCTCACTAGGTCCCTCCCATAACACATGGGAATTATGGGAGCTACAGTTGAAGATAAGATTTGGGTGGGGACACTGCCAAACCATATCAGGTCTCAAACCAAGCATAAGGCAGCAGCAATCCAATGCTGAAGGGATTTGTAGTCCACAGTACACTGAAAACATCTACCCCCAGAACAAAACCCAAACCTGGATCAATTCCTGACCAGATTGGCTCAACCCCACCCATGAAAGACCTTGCAGAAGAAGAGGCATGTCTGTTTTTAGGCATGAATATGAATGACTTCAGTGTCTACTGTTCTTGTACACACAAGACTCAACTTTAATCCAAATATATGAGACACACAAGAAAAGTAAGAATAAAGTAAGGAAATAATCCATTATCAAGATAAAAATCTAATATGTAGAACCAGACCTAGAAATGACCCCAGTGCTTTAAAGTAATTATGTTGCTTCTGGCTTATGTCCAGGTCCCTAGAGAAATAATTAATAGCACCCCCTTTCACTTTCCACAGTGCTTGGACAGTAATTTGCATGACTATCTTACTTGTAAAAACTTTAGATAATTTATCTTTTTTAAACTCCACTAAGTGTTATGAACTACAAATTATTATTGCTGTTTTATAGATGATAAAACTAACCTTGGTAAGCTTAAGTACTTCCTCAAATCACATGTCTAGAAAGAGACTTTGCTACTACTTAAATACAAATGATTTGACTTAAAATTCTACTTTCACCAATCTTTAAGCATCACTGAGTTACGTAATTCTTAGATTTTCATCTATTTCTTTGATTTTAGCATAGAGCTAAATAAACAAGTGATTGTTCAACCTTATTTATGAAATTTATGAATGTCCTGAAAGTCTTATTTCCAAGATCTAGCATGGTTTTCTCCACTTGGATTAACCTGGGCAGGCAGTATGTCCTTCTGATCTATTTTGCATATATTTTCAGCTGTTCTCAGAAATAATCATTGATCTTTCTCATTTTTCTGGTTTGACAACTTCTAAAAATATTTTTTTCAGTGTACTATATACTCCCACCTTTTGAATCAAAGGCAATTCCTGACAATGACTTTAGAACCAATTAAATTAAACTCAAAAGTAAGACAAATAATCATCCTGCTATAGTGGCAGCAACATAAAAGAATACTAAGGTATATCAATGGCAATAACTAGGAATAAAGAAAAGAAAACATTTTTCTCTTTATTTTTGGTTCATAGTCACAAGAATGAACTTCTTTTACTCTTATTGACATTTTTGCAAGTTACATGTCCATTTTACACTCAAAATTCCAAAGATCAGGTATATTGTAATGAGGAATTAGATGGAAATAAAAGTATTGCTTAAAAACACAGCAGATGGATCTTTGAGGAAGCATTCAATTTGCCATGATGATGACAGTAACCTCTCTGAGCAATAAGATGAAATTCATCAAATGGCTTCTGCTTTTCTACTAAGTTAAAGTCCTATAGGAGGCATTAGATTGAGTAAATTGAACAGGAAGTTGACTCTAAGTATCTTTCAAAAAGTATTCTAATTCCCACTATAGTATAATTTTGTGACCTGCGTATTACTAAGGAATGAGAAACTTGCATATTATACAAAATTGTCTGTAGAGCTGAAGATTAATTACCAGTAACTATTTTTGGCAGGCTAAAGCCTTTTCATGCTGATTTCTTTATTTTAACCATATTTTATTGAAAATCATACTGAATTGAGCTACTTCATTTCTTTGAACAGAGTGTATAGAAAAAAAATCTTGTTTCCTGTTGCAGTTTTGCTGTTATTACTAGTGGTGGTTGTTTTTCTCTGTTTCTTCAATATCACACTGGGAATGGCCAGGTCTTGCCATTGACAGTGTTACTTCCTCAGGCAAAAGATTTCTCTATCTTGATTTAAATAACAACTACATTAGTTACTCTTCTCTTAATTTCTTATAATTCGCAGCTTGTTTCTAATTTAAAATGAATCATGCATTTCCTATCGTATCAGAAACTAAACACAAAACCCAAAGATCACAAAGATTTTCTTCTGTATTTTCCTTTAGACCCTTTAAGGTTTTACATTTTACATTTAGGTCTATAATCCATATTGTTTTAATTTTTGTATTTGATATTAGTTATGTGTCAAGATTTTGATTTGTTTTGCTTAAGGATGTCTAATTGTTATAGGATTACTTGCTAATAAAACTATCCTGTCTCCATGGAATTGCCTTTGCGTATTTGTTAATTTCATTTGACTATTTTTGTGTGAGTCTATTCCTAATATCTCTATTCTGATCTACTGATTAGGTATTTATTAACTCCAATTTCCTCAGTACCACACTGTTTTGATTTGTGCAGCTTTACAAGTGTTTAAATTGGTAATGTGAGCTCTGTATGAATTCTAAAATCAATTATTGAGTTTATAATTGTTTGGGTTATTCTCTTTCTTTTGCCTTTCCAATGTATTTTAGAATCACCTTATCAATATCTACAATAAAGATTGCTTAGATTTGGAGATTGCTTTGAATTTATAGATAAAATTTGTGAAAAATCATGTCTCAATAATATGTAGTCTTCTGACCTATAACCTGATATATTGCCCTTTTTGTTTATATTTTCTTTGATGTCTTTCACCAATGCCTAGTAGTTTTATGTATACAAATCCTTCACAGTTTATAGTTAGCTACTTCATTTTATATTATTATGAATGGCATTGATTTTTAAATTTTAAATGCTGATTATTCATTGCTAATACATAGGAATACAAATAATTGGCTTTTTTAATATTGACTTTGTATGCTGGGACTCACTTGTTAATTTAGGATTTTTCACTTTTAATGGATTCTTTTAGATTTTCTACATACACAAATATACTATGTGTGAATAAAAATAGTTTAAATTCATTATTTTCGCACTCTATACTTTTTGTTTCTCTTGTCTTATTGCACAGTTAGGATTTCCAATACATTATTAAACTGAAGAGATGAGAAATTCCCCCTTGCTTTGTTCATATCTTAGGACAGTATTAAGCCTCTTACCATTAAGTATGAGGTTAGCTGTAGATTTTTCAGTTATCCTTTATTAGGTTAAGAAAGTTCTTTAGGCAGAATGATTATGATATAGGGAAGAAGCTTATTTATCTGAGACAGGAATGTTTTAAAGTCTAGCTTATTGAAATTAACACATCCACTTCATTTTTCTTTGGGTTAAATGTTTACATGATTTATATTTCTCAATCTCTTTACTTCAAATGTATCTAAATCTTTGTTTAAACACAGGTTTCTTTTTTATAATTACAACTTTTATTTTAGATTCGGGGGTACATGTGCATGCTTGTTACATGAGTGTATTGCTTGATGCTGAGGTTTGGGATAGGAATGATCACATCACCCAAGTAATGAGCATAGTATCCAATACGTAGTTTTTCAGCCCTCGCCTCCTCTTTCTCCACTCCCAGTAGTCCCCAGTGTTGATTGTTTCCATCTTCAATTCCATGTGTACCCAATGCTCAGTTCCCACTTGTAAATGAGAACATGCAGTACTTGGTTTTCTGTTCCTGTGTTAATTTTTTTAGGATAATGACCTTCAGCCACATCCATGTTGCTGAAAAAAATGTTTCTTATAGGAGCATACAGTTGGATTTTGCTTTTATAAATGATCTGATAATTTCTGTCTTTTAATTGGTGTGTTTGTATCATTCACATTTAAAATGATTATAAAGTTGGATTAAAAGCTATAATCTTCATGTTTTCTTTTTTATTATGATGCTTTAATTTTCTGAGTTTTTAAGGACATATTATCACTTCATTGTGTTATACATGTGGAGCTTGTGTTTGTTTGTTTGTCTGCTGTTTTAATTACTCTGCTCTGTTTCTTAAAACATATATTTAGGGTGATTTCGAACTATGCTACTGCGTCTGCCATCTTGCTGCAAGCTGAATCAGTATATTTCAATATGATGCTGGGTGCAGTGGCTCAAGTCTGTACTCCCAGCACTTTGGGAGGCCAGGGTGGGCAGATTACCTGAGCTTAGGAGTTCCAGTCAAGCCTGGGCAACATGGCAAAACCCCATATCTACAAAAAGTACAAAAATTAGCTGGGTGTGGTAGTGTGTGCCTGTAGCTCCACCTACTTGGTAGGCAGAGGCAGGAGGATTGTTTGAACCTGGGAGGTTGAGGCTACAGTGAGCCATGTTTGTACCACTGCACTTTAGCCTGGGGGACAAAGCCAGACCGTATCTCAAAAAAAGGAAAAAAAAAAAAGAGAAGTTGCCTATTTATGAATTAACCTAATAGGGAAAATATATGTAATATATAATTATGTATTTATTCTAATGTAATTATTGATATGATTTTATTACCACCTTAACTTTCTCAAAACGTAAGCAACTTTCCCTTATTTTTCCTATGCAGATGGTAATTTAAGAACCCAAAGAATATTGTTTTTAATTTTAAAGATCGTACCCACATTATAGAACCCAAAATCAGAGCCCATGGAAGAGCAAAGTAATTTAAAGAACAGATTCTGTAGCTAGATGGCTACATTCACATTTGGCTTCAGTCATATTATTAACAATGTGAACCTGTACAAATTCTTTTGTCTTTATGTCTTCCCTAAAAATAATAGTCTCATCTATAAAACAGTGATGATACTATTAGTGCATTAGAGTTGTATACATATCAAATCAGTATCTTCAGCTTTTTAAAATGTAGCTCTTATATAGGACCCAATATCTGTTAAGAAAAACTTTTATCACTTCTGTCATGTTTAAAAGGCATTTCAGCTTAAATATGCTAACCCTTGTGAATTACAGACACTACTAAAAATTCATGGTTGCTCCATGAATAATAACTATAAAAATTACTTTAAATCTTCATTATTCATGTTTTGCAAGGGGAGTCTTATAAAATTGTGTTATATAAAAAGTTTTTTTTTAAGGAGTATGGAAGAGTTGAACTTTACCTGCATAAATCGAAACCTAATGAAGTATCATTTTGTTATAATATTGAATCCAAAATTTTTATTGTAATCGTATCCTTTAATTTTGGAAAATGTAATGGGAGCAGAAATTCTTGAAGAGCAATCAGTTTTTCTATTAAGGTATTATTTACACTTAAGGCAATTTAGAGTGTATGGGAAACAATACAGAACTCTGTAATCTGGTCCCACTATAAATTCATGTTTCTTCAGTCTTCAACTACAGTCAGAAATGCTCTGTATGTTCTGGGTAGCTTTATTCTTCTATTTATCAGAAACTACTCCTCTACTCTTCTCAAACTTCTGACTCACCACGTCCCAATTTACTCACAAATATTCATTCAAAAAACCATTTATTTGGTTTCTACTATATGCCAGATAGAATTCCTAGCACTAGAGATGCTGTGGAGAAAAGAAATGAAATAAACATAGATGATTCCACCCTCATGAATTCTAAGAGGTAGGGAATACAGGATGTAAAAAGCTTAACCAGTAAATAACCACAGAAGTTTTACTCTGCTTCACTGGAAACAAAGAAGGCATCAGAAGGAAATTCCCTCACTTCTGTTTACATCCATCCATTCCTCTTTCCTGTTTTGGTGGCTTCCATTATAAAATACCACAGACTGGGTAGCTTAAACAACAGAAATTTATTTTCTCACAGTTCTGGAGTCTGCAAGCCTGAGATCAAGGTGCCAGCTGAGTGGGTTTCTCCTGAGGCCTCTCTCTTTGACTTGTAGATGGGTGCCCTGTGGCTGCCCTGTTGCTGCTGCCTCTGCATATGCTTGTCCCTTTGTGCACACTAGCCCTATATTTTTTCTTTTCGTTTCTTTTCTTTTTGTTTCTTTTTTCTTTTCTTTTTTTCTTTTATTTTTTCTTTCTTTTCTTTTTCTCTCTTTTCCTTTTTTTCTTTTTCTTTCTTTTCTTTTCTGTCTTCTCTTTTGTTTTGTTTTCTTCTTTCTTTTTTGAGATGGGGTCTCACTCTGTTGCCCAGGTTGGAGTACTGTCGTGTGATCATGGCTTACTGCTGCCTCAACCTCCCAGTCTCAAGTGATCCTCACACCTCAGTCTACCAACTAGGTAGGACCACAGGTATGCACCACCATGCCTGGCTTCATTTTTTTTTTTACATTATTTGTAGAGATGGGGTATTGCTACATTGCCCAGGCTGGTCATGAACTCCTAGACTCAAGGGATCCTCCCATGCTGGCCTCCCAAAGTACTGGGATCACAGGCACCAGCCACTGTACCTGGTCTCTGTATGTCTTCTCATAAGGCTACTAGTCACACTGGATCAGGGCCAACCTGAAAGGTCTCATTGTAACTTAATCACATCCTTAAAAGCCCTGTCTCCAAATACAGCCACATTTGGCGGTATTGGGGGTTTAGGACTTCAACATATAAATTTGGGGGGAACACAATTCAGTCCATAAATCTGTTCTAAGTAATCTAGACTTTTCTATTGTTGAAGGCTTATTTTTTCCATTTACATTCTGTATTTCATTTTCTCTCATTTTCATTTTTTATTCAATCTATGTTCTATCACTTGTAAGCCTTTTCTCTTTACTGTTTGCTTTCCAGCAAACCACCAGGTGACTTGAGGCTTTTCCCATCTTATCCCTCTATTCACATCCAAATTGTCACATATGCACCCACACACAAACACACACACACAATGCACAAAATCTTCAGTCTTTCACCTTCCATTAGCTCCTCAATCTACCATAAATTTGGCTTTTAATCTCCAAAATGCTACCAGCATTAAAATTCTCTCACCCAGTTAGGAATTCTATATGAATTAGAAAAATCTAAAGAATATCTTTTAAAATTTATCATTTGTTCCCTTAACAGAATTTGAAATACATAATAGTTGATTATTCCTTCCTTCTCAAGCCACAGTTATCCCTTGGTTTCCATAACACCACATGTTCCTCAGAGTTATCCTACCTTTCTTGTTAATTTTACTCAATATCAGCTATCTCTGTTCACTTGAGTGGATTGTCTCTCAGGCACTACATCGAACTGTATAAAACTGACTTCTTGTTTCTATCTATGAGTATTTTCTGTCACTTCACAGCATATATAACAAGTTGCCCAAACCAAAAATTAAGACCTCACCTTTAAACTTTTCCTCTTGCAAACTTATACACCCAATCAATTGCAAAGTTCTATCAACTTTTACATTTAATTGCCTATCAATATCATCTTTTTGCCCATCTTCATTGCTGGAATTGTGGAAAAAGCAAACATGATTTTTATTTATAGTAGTCATTCAAAAATATTAACATCTTGAATGTTTTATGCATTGTTCTGGGTACTGGGGACATAAGAGCAATCATCCCAGGTGGCATCTCAGCCCTCTGCTTGCATAACTCCAGTGGACAAGAAATTACTGCAACTTAACTAGTTTCTGCTTCTCTAACATTGCATTACTCAAATTTTTGACACAGCAATTTTTTAAAATATGAGACTGACTCCTGTATTAACCTTTCAAAGAGTTTGCAATTTTCTTAACAAAAATTATAAACTTCTTGCCAACCATTTCACTACTTATCTGTTTGACCTCCCCTAGTGCTATGGTACTTACACTCTACATTCTAACTATACTGAACATCTTTACATAAAGTAACTGGGGAAACAAGAAAGCTGTATAGAAATGAGGAAGGAGCATGCAGCTGTATGTACGAGAACAAGCTCGTACAGTTGTCTTATGTAATACAACCTAATAAACAACACATACAAATAATTGCAACACTAGCCAAGGATTGATTAATTCCAGAAAGTATCTGAAAACTATTAGGTAGTATTTCAGAAAGAGGAGAATCTAACTTCTCCTTTAACTATACAGAGCAATCATGAAAATGGGAGGGAAATGGCATTTAAGCAAGTCCAAGAAATAATTTCAGTATAGGAGCATAGTCAGTAAAGAAAACAGCATAAGCAGAAGAGTAGAGGGGAAAAGCTGGAAGGTTATTGGAGGATGATGCTGTGTAGCTCAGGTAAAGTAATCACAGACTGAGAAAAAGGGGAGATAGGTTTAAAAGAGAGGTCATGATATGAAATGCCTCTGGGACCAAACTATGGAATTTAGAAGTAATTTTATACAAGAAAGAGAGCAACTGAAATATTCTAAGTAGGAGAGTTACATTATTTAAGCAGTATTTAATAAGACCATTTTATGCTGACTCATTTTCGGACTTCTGGGTGAATACACATGATTGAATACATGTGGAAACAAGAGTTTATTTCACACACACAGACACACACACGCACGCATACACACACATGCACGTGTGCACACACACACATTTGCTCAAAAACAAGAAAAAGAAATTGTCCATGACATGACAAGAAACAAAAACAAAATCACTGTAGTGAAGAGGAAGTCAAGTTATACAGCACATAGAGTGTTCCAATCAGGTGCAGAGAACCATTAAAAGAACCGGAAACTTTCCATCAGTGGAGAGAAGATAAAGGAAGAAAAGGAAACCTGATAATCCAGCAGAAAGAATGAAAAGACCAAAAGAAGCAAAGAAAACCCACAGTAAATAGATAGCACAATATATGATGCAGAAATAAAATCCAAATATATTAGTGTGCATAATAAATTTTTCAGTTCCATTAGAATACATTCTCCATACTTTTGTTGTTGTTGTTGTTGTTGTTCCTTTGTTTTTTTGAGATGGGGTCACGCTTTGTCGCCAGGCTGGAGTGCAGTGGCACGATCTCAGCTCACTGCAACCTCTGCCTCCCGAATTCAAGCGATTCTCCTGCCTCAGCCTCCCAAATAGCTGGGATTACAGGCATGCACCACCACGCCCAGCTAATTTTTGTATTTTTAGTAGAGGTGGGGTTTCACCATGTTGGCCAGGATGGTCTTGATCTCCTGATCTCGTGATCTGCCTGCCTTGGCCTCCCAAAGTGCTAGGATTACAGGCGTGAGCCACCGCGCCCGGCCCTTTTTTTTTTTTCTTCTTTCTGTTTTGTTTACTGGTGTATTCCTCTCACATTTCAGAAGTGTCTTGTTCATAATAGGTACTCAGTAAGTAGTATTTGAATTAAAGGTATTTAACTCATATGCTAAATTATTTTCTTATGCATCCTTTAAAAATTCTTCACAGTAATTGAAGTAAGTACTATTTTATAAAATTCATTGATAATGTAACAGAAGTGCCTTAGTGCAGCTTAGTTCACAGAAGAAAACTTGAACCTCTGTCCCCAGGCTCCTTGTTTATTTACCTGTTTTCCTAACATGTGGTAATCAGTTCGGGCACTCTCTAAATGTTGAAAGCTATTCACTGACTCCTGATTACTTAATGCGAGGTTGTGATTTTTATTGCAGGTTGTAAGCGGTTACATTCTGGCTCACTGTCTCCTGCGAGCACTTTTCGACCTGAATGTTCTGTAGAAAGTTTTCTTTGTCAAATACCTATATCAAATTAGACATTTCATGTAACTCCAAATCCTAACAAGTTATACACAAGTATAGCAAATTAAAAAATTTCGAACTATTGTTTACTGACAAAGTAGGGTAAGATGAAAAATAGTTTGCTAAAGGTAAATCCATTTGTATAATTTCAAAATGAGGTATTGAATAATAGTCTGAAATATATAAATAAAGGTAATGGAATTTAGCACCTTAGAGATTATGCTTCTATTGTCACAGAGGAAAAATTAAATATAACCCTGTTTGTTTAAGTTGGAGTCCAGGATTAGAGAAATCATTGTTTCTGGATTTTTTTCAGCTATTTGTTTAGACTCTAACGTTGAAATGTTTTGACAATATTTTAATATGCTTTTCTGGTATAGATCACATATGTTAGAGATGAATAGGGATATACAATAAATGTAATTCAAAATATTCCTCTTTTAGCTTTTCTTATTATACACCAGGTAAAGGAAAAATACAGCATGATTTTTAACCGGATCCTAGCATTATCTGAAGTAACTGAAGAAAGGATATATATATGTAGTAGTTTCTTCTTTTTTTTTTTTTAATAAAAAGAACCATTGACTTTATTAAACCACTAACTAGCCTATGGTAAAAGAGAGAAAAAGTACATACGCACAAACTTAGGACCATCGGGGAAAGCTAGTCAGAGACATAAGTAGAAGCATGAGAGAATACTGTGTACCTCTATGTTAGTATAATTGAAGGCCTGAATGAATTAAAGAATTATTAGTAAAAATTACCAAAATTGCCTTGTGAAGACACACATATGAATAAGAGAGATATGGAGTTACTGTTCTGACACCCTTTAGAGAACTCTCATACCTAAACAGTCTCAAAGAAAACTCTCCAATTTAAATTTAAAACATTCCTTAAACCGTATCACATCATTCGCTGTCTCTCTAAATGTGGTCTCTGACTTGCCTACATCAAATTTGCAAGTTTGTTGACTAAAAGTGGAGAGTCCTATCGCTCAGTTAAGACCTACTAACATAAAGTGTCTGGGTACTGAAATCTACATTCTTGACAAGCATTTTATGTGAATCTGATGCACGTTAAAATTCAGCCAAGAGGGCCAGGTGCAGTGGCTCACACCTGTAATCCCAGCACTTTGGGAGGCCAAAGTGGGCGGATCACCTGAGGTCAGGAGTTCGAAACCAGCCTGACCAGCATGACAAAACCCTGTCTCCACTACAAATATAAAAATGAGCTGGTCGTGGTGGTGGGCGCCTATGTAATCCCAGCTACATGGGAGGCTGAAGCAAGAGAATCACTTGAGCCCAGTGGGGGCAGAGCTTGCAGTAAGCCGAGATCACAGCCCTGCACTCCAGCCTGGGTGACCGAGTGAGACTCGATCGTAAAAAAAAAAAAAAAAAAAATTGGCCAAGAGCAAAAATTGAAAATAGCAAATTGTTTTATATAGCCATCATAATAATGATACTGAAATTGGAAAAATATTGTTAAGATAAAGAATATTTCAACTCACTCTTACTTAAAATAAGTAGAACCAGCAATAAATTGAATAATTAATTTATTCTAGATTAATCCAATTAATTTATTCTAGGAAGTCACAAATTAATCATCATGTGGTATTTATAATAATAAGAATTCAAAGGAGAACAAATATACTATTACATTTGATTAGCTTAATACATACCAAAGTAGTATTTATTAATGTTTAATATTTACCCAGCATAAAAAGTTAAATAGCAAGTTAGAAGGTGATAACAGGTGAAAGACTCATAATAATTCTAACAAATATGTTTATTTGAGTTAAGATTATCTGAATTAGAAAAGTAGCCATGATAAAAATATAAAGTCTATAAAAGGCAAGTGTATATTATCTGGCTGACTTACTAAACCTTCTCATTGTTTTTACCAGTTAATTCTTGTGAATATTTCAGATAGTTTCACATCATCTTCAAATAATAATTATACTTCTTCTGTCACCTGTATTACATTTGTCTCTTATTTATAAAGGATAGTTATTCCTCTTTAAGATGTATTTTCAATTTCTTGACTAGCACCTCCTGAAAAGCATTAATAAATAATAATAGCCAAACATAACCTTATGTTATTTTTTGGTATAAGGCACAGAATTCGAAAAATTCCAGTTTTTTAGTATTAGCTTAATAGCATTAGTATCACTTTCAGTATTAGGTTTGTTAGAGAAATATTCATTAACTACTGCTCATTTTTGTGGTTATGTACTTCTTCGATATAACCTCATGAAGGGCCCTCGTGCCTTAACCCTTCTAAGTGTATGTTGACATATAATACTTGAATAACATTAAAGACTAGGTTAGGGATGTACTGAAGCCCATCCGTGAAGTATCTGGGGGGTCTAAGAAGCAGAGTTGATGAAGTCACCACCCTCAGCCTGTTGCTGTTCTGTTCTTCCTTGTTAGCTGCTGATCTATTCTTCCCCAAGGAACACCATTCTCTATGAACCACCACAGCTCTTTGTGGGCCAAGCCCCTCGGCTGCACCTCCAGAACTTGCCAGTCACTGTGGTAATGAGAACTCTTAGCTTCCGGTAGGTAAGTACCATCACCACCTGCCTCTGGATATTAATGAGCCCAGCTCTGTGATTGCCTCATCTCTGTTATCTTCAGCTTGCACAGGTGAGGTCCCTCTGAATTTAATGCACCTGATTCCTCTGTTTCCAGTGCCTTCCCTATGGCCTTGCTGAATGGTGTGTCTTTTGGACCTTTCCTTAGAACATAAACCTCTGAAGGACCTTCTGGCCTTGTGTACTATATATGTATATATATATCCATTCCAGCATGCACATTTCCCTCTGCCTCTTTACTCATCCTCTACTGTCTGTTGGGGCAACTCAAGCATTTGTACTTCACTGAGAGTTGGCCGCCATTTATTCCAGACTTGTACAGGTAACTCCAACAGTGCGTTTGCTTCATTTCCTGGGCTTCTTACCAGTGTATTAAAGCATGCACTCTGAAAACAGTATCTCTGTGTCAGTGTATTATTGCTTATCTGTCTTATAGTCTGACCTCTGGTCAGGTGCACTCAAATTCCAATCACAGGAGTTTGGCTTCTGCCAGTGCATGCTAGATAATCTTGCAGCCCTTGAGATGTATAATCTCCACCCTTTTTATCAGGCTCAGAACCTTCCTCAGTTACGCTGGGATTGAACTCTTGTTATTGGCCTGGCAGTGAGAAGCAGAGGTAGAGACAGCTCTTATGGGGGCATCTGTTGCCTGGTGCAGGACTGGGGAGCTTTGCAGTCTCTCAGCACAACTGAAGTCCTATCACTTTCTAGGAAAATGTGGGCCCCTCTGCAAGCATAAAGGTGCAGGGTCTCAGTGTCCAGACCTTCTCTGGCTGGGCATTCAAACAACTCTGAAGCTTTTCTGCTCATTCATTCATTCATCCAACAAATATTTCTAAGTATTTTCCAGCTTGGTTGTCCAGGGTGGCTGGGTAGTTAATGATGAAAAAAAAATATGATTTCTGTCCTCATAATTACACATACACATGTAGTGAATAACATTACATGAGAATATGTAAAACTTTGCAATATGCTTCTACAAGTTATAATAATTTCCCCAATTTATTTTGAAATACATTAATTAATTGATTCTCTTGGGTCTGTTGTATAGATATAACAACAATTTAGCTCATCTTTTTCTCACATTTAGTCATAATTATAATAATCATAATTAACATTATCTCTGTATACTTTTGCTTCAAGAAACAGGATAGCCAATTTGAAGAGTCTAGAATTTATGAACATATGTTATTTTACATATTAAGATACCTGACCATACCTTTGGTTTTCATGGGGTAACGCCCAAATCCAATTTTTAATCAATAGCTTCTGAGCAGCTGGTAATGAATTATTAAACACTAAAGATAGTATTTAATAGTATTGCAGAAGAAATAGGAATAAATAAATTAATCAGATGTCCATGAGAGTAAGTTAATTTCAAGGAGGCTGTCTTACAATTGCAATCTGACAGATACTACTCAACATATCACTGTTTTATTTATTATTAGAGGAGGCAGTAGCTCTCTATAGTCACAGGTTCTGTAGATATTACAAATGTGGAAATGCATTTTTAACCTTGAGTTACCAATGTAAATATAAAGCTGAAATCACTTTTCTACAGAGTTTTTAGAACCTAATGATTTCACAGAGTAAAACGTAGGAGAATCAAATATACAATTAAATATAGTCATCATTCTTTATATGGTTTAAGCATCTAAATCATTCTATGGTTTTACAATTTCAGGATTTTGGAAAATATGCTGGACTTCCTGATTTTGCTTTTGATGGAGTATTTTTGTGTTTGCATCAGTCATTTTATTTTATATGTATATAGGTATTCTGAGCTTTGGTGAAAATTTCTGTTCAAAAACCCAGTATATAGTAAATGTTCAAAAGTGATTTTATGTGAGACCATCTACTATGTGCTAGGTCTCTGTGTGGGATGCAAAGACTTACAAAGTATGCTTCCTCTTTGGTGCTATTGATGAGAAGGAAACTCTATGTACTGAAGAAGGGAAAGATATTAGATTTAGTTAATAAAGATCAAGTATGCTGCACCCATCAAGTCAAGGGCAACACTACGACAATCAAATAAGATAAGGTGGGGAGACTGCAGTGGGCTTGCATTTCATGCATTCAAGAGTCAGCGTAGAGGGTCTGAGACTAAACTGCATAAAGCCACATTGCCAATTGACTCTTTTAGGCCTCCTCCTCATGCTAATGATAATAGAAAATCAATGATTTACCAAAGATAATCTATAATTAGCAGTGAAGTAAAAGATCTCTTTCTCCTCCTTGGACAAATTTCTAGAGAGAGATTTGGAATAGATTTTAATAGTGGGTCAGGGATGAGATCCAAAGGGAATGGAACTGGATTGTAAAGAATAGAGATTTTATTAAGTCTATGAAGTTGAAATTTCATGAGTACTACAAACTCTTTCTTAGATGATTGCAGCTGGTATGATAACCTAAACATTCTTCTGAATCCACATTTTCCGAGGATGGGCATCAATGCATGGGAACACACTAAGGATGTAGTTGAAGGTTGTAGTCGAAATCAGTATCCCTTTGTGGTGACTTTTGTGAAAATCATTGTGTCCTACAAGTTTGTTCTTTCTGTGCCTTATGTTTCCTTTGGTAATGGCCAAGCTACCACTCCAAATGATTTAGATAAATAGGAATAATTTACCATCTATGAAGTATGAGTGAGGGTCTATGATAAATCGCAGACAAAGTAGTGTTTTACATGTGTGGTTTAATTTAGGGTAGACAATTAGTGTTTTATTTTATTTATTTTAAATAGCAAATCATAGTTTGCTAATTAAAAATAATAGGCTGGGCACGGTGGCTTATGCTTGTAATACCAGCTCTTTGGGAGGCCTAGGCAGGCGGCTCACCTGAGGTCGAGAGTTCGAGACCAGCTTGACCAACATAGAGAAACCCCGCCACTACTAAAATACAAAAAATTAGCTGAGTGTGGTGGTGCATGCCTGCAATCCCAGCTACTAGGGAAGTCAAAGCAGGAGAATCGCTTGAACCCAGGAGGCAGAGGTTGCAATGAGCCGAGATTGCACCATTGCACTGCAGCCTGGGCAACAAGAGTGAAACTCCATCTCAAAAAAATAAATAAATTTTTTTAAATAATAACAATATGGGGTATCACGTGATGTTTTGATACATGTATACAATGTAGAATAATTAAATCAAGCCAATGAACATATTCATATGGTGAAATATTTTCTATTAGATGAGATTTCTATCTGAAAACAACTATAAAAGCTAAATAAAATCTGGCAGAAAAAACAATTTGAAGATATCAGAGAGCAAACTAGGCATTTGTCATTCAGAAGTGTATTGTTTAAATTGATCAAATATTTGTAGATTTTCTACATATCTTATTGCTATTGATTTTTAACAAGTAAATTGTGATCAAAGAACGTTTTGCATACAATATCATTTTAAAATGTATTGAAACTTATTTTATAGATCACCATACAATCTATTTCAGTGTTTTTTATGTGTACAGCAAGAGAATATGTATACTTCAGTCATTTTGAATCATCTTTTATATTTGAAAGTTAGATCAATTTGCTTAGTAGTATTGCTCAGATCTTTTATATTTCTGCTGATTTATTTCATCTATGTATTCCAGCAATTATAGATATAGAAATTTAAAATATCCAGGAAAGGTTTCATTTCATATATTTCTCCCTTTTATTCTTTTTTAAAATTTTGTTTTTGTTTTGATTTACGTTCTGAAGAACCGTCTTCATACACACTAAAAATTCTTATGATATCCTGATGACCCCTTTATCTTTATAAAACATCTGATTTTCATTTATTTATTTATTTGAGATGGGGTCTCCCTCTGTCACCCAGGCTGGAGTACAGTGGCACGATCATGGCTCACTGCAGGCTCGACCCTCCGGAGTCAAGCCATCCTCCCAGCTCAGCCTTTGGAGTAGCAGAGCCGTAGGTTTGTGCCAACATGCCTGGCTAATTTTTATTTCTTGTAGAGATGGTGTCTCACCATGTTGCCCAGGTTGATCTTAAACTCCCAGGCTCAAGTGGTCCACTTTGGGCTCCCAAAGTGCTGTGATTACAGGTGTGAGCCACCACACCTGGCCTTATTTTCTCATTTTATCTATGGTATTATTCCTCATCTTATAGACTACTTTGTCTGATATTAGAATGCCCATTATAATTATGAGTTTAACCTGTATATATTCATATTTATCCCTTTACTTGCAACATGTCTTTACATTTACTGTATTCTGCTAGATTGTATATAACTGAGTTTTAATATTTATCCAGCCAATCTTCTTTCATATGTAATTTTTAGTAGGTTTACATTTGATGTAATAAATTATATATAGTTGGGTTTAAATCTACTACCTTGCTATTTGTTTCCTGCATATCTCATCTGTTTTCGGTAGTCCCTTTGGCTAATTGAATCTATTTTTATGTTTCAATTTATTTCCTAATTGCTTCTGAGCTTTTGAACTAGTCTCTAATTCTCAATCTAAGGATTAAACAATTCATTATCACTTCTTGTAAACTACTTGGAATTAATATTATATGATAAGTATGTAATAGCAAAATTTCTTTCACATGTATCGTGCCCTTTATGTGATTGTCATATGTTTTACATCTAGAAGTATTATAAATTCCACAACAAAATTACATCATCTTTTTACAGTTAATTGGCAATTAAAGAAATTAAAAAGAGAAAAGGTGTCTTTCACATTTATCCACGTACTTATTTTATATGCTGTTTCTTATTCCTTCCTATGCATCCGAGTTGCTACCTGGTGTCATCAAGAAGAGCTCCTATTAACATTTTCTATAGTGCAGGTAAATTGGGAATGAAAACTCTCTGCTGTTGTTTCTTTAATGATTTTTAAAAGATTCTTCTGCTGGATGTAGAACATGGGATTTACATTTTCTTTCCTTCTAACACTTTAACCATATTCCTCCACTCCTTCTGGAGGCCTTTATTTCCAAAGCCACACCAGGGAAATTATTATCAGTGTTGTCCAGTGTAAAGTGTCTTTTTCTGTCTGCTTTTAAGATTTGCTCTTGTTGTTTGATTTTCAGCAGTTTGATTTGGATGTAGGCACGACTTGCTTTGTATTTAACCTGCTTGAGTTTTGCTGAGCTCTTGGGTCTGCATGTTGATGGGTTTTTTTAACCAAATTAGAATATTCTCATCTGTATTTCTTCAAATATTGTTACTTCAGTACTTTTTCTCTACTCTCTTATAAGGACTCCAATTACTTCTTATATGGAATGCTTGACACTGTTCCAAAAGCTAATGTTGAAATGTGTGTTTTTTCAACAGTTTTCTTTCTTCAGATTGAATGATTTATGTTTACCTATCGTAGAAATAATTCACTCTTTATTTAGCAGCCTTCAAATTCTGCTTAAGTCCATTATGAGCTTTTCATTTCAGATATTATACATATACATATATAATATTTATATACCTACATATACATAATATAGATAATTTACATATATAATGTATACATATAAAATTTATATATAGAGAGAATATAGAGAGAATTTACATATATGTGTAAATTCTGTCACTGACAATTTTACTATGTGGGTTATCTTGTGGCCGCTATTGGCTACTATATTTCTTGATGATGAGTCATATTTTCACTCTTTCTTACAAGTCTGGCAGTTGTATGATTGCTTTCTAGATACTGTGAATGATATGTTGTATCAGTTCTGGATGATGTTTACTTCTTTGTAAAGATTTGTTAATTTTTTTTCCTTTAATTTAAATTATGTATTGATCTACTCCATTCTGTCAGGTTTGGAGTTACTTCTTTTAGGTCTAGTTTACTTAAGTTTAGTCTTTTGTCCTAAGGTCTGTCTTTTACTCTAGGTCATGGTCTTGACTCCTAATGTGGGAGTATTCTGCAATCTTAGTGGCATGTCCAAGGTGATCAATGAGGTCTCTTCGCTTGCGGTAAGCCGGAACCTCCTTGTTTCCTGGCTCTGAAGACCTCTGCTGCCTCTGCAGAACTTTCCTCTCCACAGCACTCTATTGTAGGCCTTGCAGAGTCACACACTGCACATGTGCAGTCTCAGAGCTGCGGCAGGTGAATCGCGAGGGATCCATATGCAGACTTCTGGATGCCACATCTCTACACGGCCTTGTTTCTGGAAAATTCCAGTCAAGTAAGCAGCCAGGAATTCTGATCTTTCCTTCGTTGGCTCAATGCGATTGTTTTGTCCTGTTCAGTGACTCTTCCTATGCTGTTCTCTGAAAAGGGTTCCCAGTCAAGACCTGGGGTGATTATGCAGCTGGCTGTGTTTCACCTATCTGAAACGTCACAATGTGCCTCGAAACAGTTACTTCATATATATATTTTTGCTTTATTTTTGTGTATGATATAAACTGAAGCCTAACCTGTGGCAGAAAAGCATTTCATCAGTCACCCTGATCTGTGGAAAACAGTTTTCAAAACTTAAGGCACCCTCCAGGCGGAGTATAGATGATCTAATCACTTCTAAGACAACTGGGAGATATATATATATATATATATATATACACACATATATTTAAGGAATCAGAAAATTTTGGAATCAATAACTAGACAAAATAACATAGCTGAGAAGGGCAGACCCTTCCTAAGTGAGCTGAAGATGGTGAGCTGTTGTTTTTTTCTGACACAGGAATCCTGGACACAACTGAGGATTTAATATGGCCTACACAGAAAGATTCCCCTGGGGAGAAAAAAAAACAGGAAAGCTTTAGAAAGTCATGTATGTTGATGTAACAGATTAGAATTTTAGTCTCAAATGCATCAGTAGTTTTCCTAAATACAAAGCTAATTAGTATCTGCTTTACTGCTTTTGGTATTAAAAATATAGTTTCTTAATAGTTTTCGTATATTTAAAACAACGTACTTTGTCAGTTCACTAGAATATACCCCAGTTAATAATTTTTTATCTCCTGAAAACCAGCACATTACTGATTCCAGGAGCCATTTTTTTATCTCCATATATTCCTTTGATATTTTATCTTTTCCTACATTCTAAAATAGTTTTATTACATAGATGGGCCCGTCCTATTTATCCAGTCAAATCTTGTCTCCAGATAAGGTACGCTTGCTCTAATGTCTGTGGAATATGCGGAGTGACATAACCTGCCAACCGTCAAACAATATATTCAAAGTGAACCTCTCATGTCTCCTTCATCTTTCAAAGCGATTAATGGCTTCTTTATTCTGTAAGTCACCTAGATTCACTGTTTTGCAGTTGTCTTTGATTCTTCCTAAATGCAATTATCAAGCGGGTCTTTCCTTCCTGTTTGTAGTGATGCTGCAACTACTCTTTAATTGTCATAATTCCCATTTTCACTATTACGGGAGTCTTGTTGCTCCACTCACCTCTAGTCTCTTCTTACAATTGATGCTTCTAGATAATTCTTTTCTTTCTTTTTTTTTTTCTCTCTTCTTTTTTGAGACAGAGTCTCACTCTTGCCCAGGCTGGAGTGCAGTGGCACAATCTCAGCTCGCTGCAACCTCTGCCTCCCCAGTTCAAGCAATTCTCTTGCATCAGCCTCCTACGTAGTTGGGATTACAAGTGTCAGCCACCACACTCAGCTAATTTTTGTGTTTTTAGTAGAGATGGGGTTTTGCCTTGTTGGCCAGGCTGGTCTCGAACTCCTGACCTCGGGTGATCCACCCATCTCGGCCTCCCAAAGTGCTGGGATTACAGGCGTGAGCCACGGCCTGGCCTGGGTCTTGTTTTTTTTTTTTTTTTTTTTTTATCCAGCTTGCCATTCCATGACTTTTATGTGGGACATTTATGTCATTTATATTCAAGGTTAGTATTGATATGTGTAGATTTGATCCTGTCATTTTGTTGTTAGCTGATTATTATATTGGCTTGTTTGTGGGGTTGCTTTTTGTGTGGTTGCTTTATAGTGGCACTGTGTGTTTAAGTGTGTTTTTGTATTAACTGGTAGCAGGCTTTCCTTTCTATAGTGAGTGCTCCTTTCAAGATCTCTTGTAAGGTAGGTCTGGTGGTAATAAACTCCTTCAACAAATGCATATCTGAAATGAATCTTATTTTCTCCTTCACTTGGTTTGGCTGCATATGATTTTTTTTTTTTTTTTTTTTTTTGAGATGGAGTGTCACTCTGTAACCCAGGCTGGAATGCAGTGGTATGATCTCAGCTCACTTCAACCTCTGTCTCCTGGATTCAAGGAATTCTCCTGCCTCAGCCTCCAGAGTTGCTGGGATTACAGATACCCACCACCATGCCTGGCTATTTTCTGTATTTTTAGTAGAGACAAGGTTTCACCATGTTGGCCAGGCTGGTCTCAAACTCCTGATCTCAAGTGGTACACCACAATCCCGAAGTACTGGGATTACAAGTGTGGACCCCCATGCCTGGCCCACTAGATATGAAATTTTGGGTTGAATATTTTTTGCTTTAGGAGTGTTGAATATAGGCCCCTAATATCTTCTGGCTTGTAGGGTTTCAGCTGAGAGGTCCTCTGTTAGCCTGATTGGGTTCCCTTTGTAGGTGACCTACTCTTTCTCTCTAGCTGCCTTTAACATTCTTTCTTTCATTTTGACCTTGCAAAATCTGATGATTATGTATCTTGGGGATAATTTGCGGGAGTTCTCTGTACTCCCTGAATTTGACTGTGGGCCTCTCTAGAAAGGTTGGGAAAGTTTTCATGGAAGATATCCTAAAATATGTTTTCCAAGTTATTTGCTTTCTTCCCTTCCCTTTCCGGGATACCAATAATGGAAAGCTCTCTTCTCATAATCCCATACTTCTTGGAGATTTTGTTCATTCCTTTTTATTCTTTTTTCTTTACTTTTTTCTGACTGTCTTATTTCAGAGAGCCAGTCTTCAAGTTCTGAGAGTCTTTCCTCAGCTTGGTTTATTCTGCTGTTAATGCTTGTTATGGCATTGTGAAATTCTCGTGTTGTTTAGCTCTGTCAGATCTGTCGGATTCTTTTTTATTCTGGCTCTTTCATCCTCATCTCCTGTACTGTGTTCTCACAGTTGCAGCTGTGTTCCCTCTCAATGTTCTGAAAATATGGCTTCCTCTCCCCCTTGAGTGCTGGTCTCATGGCTTGGCACTCCCGGGCCGCCCACTGCAGCTCTGGGGAAATCTCAGTGTTTATATTTCTTCCCCAAGGAACAGAAGCAGGCACAGAGGAAGGTACCTTATTAGTAGTTGTGGCCAAGGGTCTTTTGTCTGCCTCCTGGAGGCTCCACCCCAGAGAGATGCAGGTCCACAATTGTTCAGTGCAATCGGCCCAGAATGGAGGGCCTTGGATATGGGCTCAAACCGAGGGTGTCCTGTCTAATGACAAGCAGTGAGGTATGTGGGAGCCCCATGGGAGATGAACTGGCCTCCTCTCCTCAGGTAGACTGCAGCTTGTTGGCAGTGTGGATAAGACCCTTAGAGTCTTTGCTTCTTCATTAGACTCTAGTGGCAAGGGCAATGCCACTACAGAGACGGTGATAGACAAGCTTTCAGCTGACCCTGGGGGCTCTGTCTAGGAGTTGTCGAGCTGCTACTGGCTCAATAGCTCTGGGAGGGGGGATGGCTACAGGCCCAGGGCTGGAGAACCTGCCCAGTAAGGAGATATGGGAAAGGGCATCCATTTAACAGTCTGTTCACTTTTCTGCAGGGCTGCTGTGGTATGCTGGGGCCCCACTCCAGTCCCTAATCACCTCAAGTTTTCCAGTACCTGGAAGTATCAATGGTGAAGGCTGTGAAACAACAAAGATGGCAGCCTGCCCCTCCCTCTGGAAGCTCTGTCCCAGGGAAGTACGGACCTGTTGCCAGGCTGAATGCACCTGTAGGAGGTACCTAGAGACTCTGGTTGGGAGGTCCCACCCAGTGAGGAGGAATGGGATCGGGGACCCATTTAAAAAAGCAGTCTGGCCATGTTTTTGTAGAAAAACTGTCTGTGCTGAGGGTCCTCTTCAGCCCATAGGTCACCTCGAACACTCCAAAGCCCAAAGGCCAGATGGCTAAGTTTCTGGAACATAGCAAAGATGGTGGTTTGTCTCTCCTTGTGGGAGCCCTGTCCCAGGGAGGTTTGAAGCCTCCGTCAGGGAGAATACCAGCAAGGGTAGGTGGAGACCCCAATTGGGATGTCCTACGGCTTTTCTTAAAGGTGGTAAAATATTAGCTTTTATTCAACTGTTAAAGGGGATGATCATCACAAAGACAGCCTTAAAAATAGTATGAAGAGAAATAGGCAAAAGCAATATATAAATTATAATGGCATAATGACTATATTCAATAATTCAACAGAAAGGCAAAACAAAACCAAAAAAAACAGAGCAGACAAACATAAAACCAACAATAAAATGGTAGGCATAAATCTAACAACATCAAAAATTACACCTATTAAAATACAGGAATTATGAGATGGGGCAAAAATTAATTATATGCTATCTCCAATACAATCACTTTAAATACAATGGTTTGAATAGGTTAAAAATAAAAGGATATAAAAAGATAGTGATACAAACACAAATCGTAAGAAAACTGCTACCATAATTTTAACATCAAAGTAAATTTCAGAATAAGGAAAATTACGAGGGAGGAGCATTTTAAAATGATAAAAGAATAAGTTCACCAAAAACCATAAATGTCCTCAGTGTATGTCCCTAAAACAGAAGTTCAAAACACATGAAGTAAAAATAATAAAACTGAAGAAGAAATATTCAAAGCTACAATTATATTTGGAGACTTTTCTCTATCAGTAATTGATAGAACAAAAAGACAGAAAATTAGCAAGCATTTAGCAGTCATGAACATCATAGGCCAACTGGACCTGATTGTGATGTTACAGTAGGTAGCCTGGAGCAGGGCAGGAGAGGGCTCCCCACAACACGCACACCAGGAGTGTTGGGCGACCATCAGGTGATGGTCAGACGATTGTTAACTGTTTCTCTAAAGTAATAATTGGTCATGGCTGGCACGAGAGAAGGGCAGTCTCCTAATAGATAGAAAACAGCCGAAACTGATCAGCAGCTTCCCAATAAGATCCTGGAATTATGCCAACCTATAGAAGCCCAAGTCAAGAGATCAGGCTATGCACTGACTTCTCAAGTTGCCTGCCTGGCCCTTGAGCAACCAAGAGCACAGCTTGCCCTCTTGTACTTTCAAGTTGTACTTTGCTTCTTTTCTTTCCTTTCCTGACTGTTCTAAAGCCTTTTAGTACATTTTCATTCCTGCCCTGAAACTTGCCACAGTCTCTTCTCTTCTTCTGCTTTATGCCCCTCAGTTGAATTCTTTCTTCTGAGGAGGCAAGGACTGGAGTTGTTGCCAGCTGGCACAGATACACCACAGTTAACTTTGGGTAACTTGGATCTCTTCCACTGCTAACAGTGATGGTTAATTTTATGTGTCTATTCGGCTAGGTGATGATACCCAGATGTTGGTCAAATACCAGTGTAGATATTGCTATGAAGGTAGATCTTAGACTGATTAACATTTAAACCAGTAGACTTTGGGTAAAGCAAATTATCTTCCATAACGTAGATCGGCCCTATCCAATTAGTTGAAAGCCCCTGGAACTGGTAGGAATTGTGCCTCCCAAACTACAATATTAGCTCTTGCCAGAACTTCCAGCCTGCAGCCGGCCCTGTGAATTTCAGACATGTCAGCTCCACAATTATGTGATCCAACTATGTATATAACTATCTGCTATTGGTTCTGTTTCTCTGGAGAACGCTGACTAATATACTGAGATTCACAGAACAGTCCAGCCAACAACAGCAGAATACACATTCTTTGCAATGTACATGGAAAGTTCACCAAGATAGACAATATTCCATAAACTGGGCCACAAAACAAACTTTTAAACCTTAGCAATTTAAAATAAGGGAAACCATAGAAGGTGTTCAGAGACAAAAAAGGTAATTAAACTAGGAACCAATAACAGAAAGGTATCTGGACAATTCCACATAGTTGGAAGTTAACACACTTTTAAGTAAACCATGGAGACTTCGGCTTCTGAGATAGGGTAATAGGGACCAACTGACACTCCCATCTGAAACAACTAAAAAAACACTTGATAAAATATATGAAACAGGTTTCAAGACACTGCACATCAGGCAATGAAGGAATGTGAGCTCTTAGAAATGAGAAGCAAATGAGGTGTGTCCTTTGAGTGCTCTAGTTTATTGCTTTGAGAGTTTCCAGACCACAGGGCAGGAACAGAGAGCACAAGTGGAAGGGATGGAGACTTTCTGGAGAGTCCAGGGAGACCAGATCCACTAGAGTTCCCAGGGCAGCGGATGGGAGAGGGGAGAGCTGCACGGAGAAACAGCTCTCCAGACCTGCAGAAGGGATCTCAGGAGTGTTTAGGACAGCACTGTTCAGCACAGGTATATGACGAAGCTACCTAAGAGTGGGGAAGGAAACAGTCAAAAAGATTTGAACCAACGGTATCCAGATTAGTTCCCATTCCCACCAGCCAGAGGGAACACCTGACAATTCACAGGGCATTTAGCAGAATGCTCAGAAGGGTCCTGCTCTTTTGGAGACCAGAGAGCTTTCTTTAAGTAACGTTGTCTCCCGTCTGCATTTCCATGGAAAAGAGGATGGATTTCTTTTAACAAATAACAAATGATTTCTTAAATTTTTGGTAAGAGGAAGTTCTTTGGGGTCCTCTCAATGGTCATCATTAGGAGATGCATGCCATACTCAAAATGGGACCTGTTCTGTCTTTCCATGCCCTGAAGCCTTTGAATTCCTGCTTCTATATTGGAGCAGTCGATTTCTGATGGATAATCTGCTTTCACATGGTTCAATAATAGGTTTAAGTTTACATAACAACTTAGACCATTGTTATGATTCACACTCATTAGAACTAACACATTGAATGTAGCCTTTGTGATTAGAACACTTATGAAAGCACCTATTCTCATCTAAAATATGTTCACATTTCCTTAGTTGAGCCACCCCAAAACTCATTCCCGTAAATATCCTCAGATATGACCCAATATTAATTAGCATATCACTGCTATTCTTTGCAAATATTGACTTTTTCTTGTCTATTCTAATTCTGCATTCAATTACCAATGAGAGCTTAGATAGAATTACTAGTCTACAAAAGAGCTCTGTTGGGCGATAGGTTAACATTTTAGCAGACCTGGAAGGAATGAGAAGAAAACGTGTCTCAGCCAAGGGTATAGGATGCTCAGGGCCTGCCCCTTCTTTCTGCTTCCTGCTTGCCCCCTCTCCTGAGTCAGGACCCTGATTCTGAGAAGGTTTCAAATCATCTACCCTAACCCATCAAGAACCTGAGCACTCACCTAATTTTCTGAATTGTAGTTGCTCCGTAATCATATTTCCTGATTCAACTACTTAATAAGGTGTATGAAAATCTTTCTGAAGAAAAGGATAATTTATTAAAATAATTCACATTAATTTTTTAATGAAACCCTCATTTTACCATTCTCACACACATAAATTGCATTTTTTAAATTTGTAAGTCTAACAATCAAAACATCATTTTATAATGGCTAGATAAATGATAGTAAAACTTTGTTGTGCCATATGCCAACATTCCAATTAACCACTTCTATTTTCTCAGATGTATAAATCAATTATGATTAACTATTAATTGATGAGGTCTTTTTTAAAAAGAAGTAACAAAAATAATAAAAGACTCTTATAATAGACATACTATTGCATTATCTGGAGGACACAAATGGAATGAAAAAATATTTCTTTACAGAGAGTATAAGATGCAGAATTATATTTTTCTAACTCAGTTACACACAGTAGAACAGAATAATGAAATCAATATCTATAAGAGACTATAATGGACAGCATATTATACTAGCTCAGCTGAAGTATCTCTGCTGAGAAGTCTGTTTATCCTTTGTCTGATTTAATTGGGTTGTTTTTCTTTAAACATTGAGGCAAAGTTTGCAAATTTAGATAATGAAATAAATGTACTATGGTTTTGCCTCATTTGTACTTTGCCACAGTTGATTAAGCCTCCTAATTATAATTTCTGTATTTGTCTTTAGCCGAACTATGAAACATATTGCCCAAATTGAATCTGTGTTACAAAAATTTTAGGGATAATTAATGAAATTCTTTGTAGGGTATCAAACAACAACAGTAATTTTAACTAGATTGAATAGAAAATATATTTATAAATATGTACATATACATCTATTCAAAATTATTGTTTCAGATAGCAAACTTCTTAACCATGTTGATCTGCATTTTTAGTACTTAGTTGCTATAAATAATAAAGCAAAGTCAAAAGTATTCAAAATGCTCTCAAATTTACTTTAAATAGTATGAGGTAGGCACACACCTTGCTGAGCTTCAGTTATACGAACACAATTAACCATATTTCACTAAAGTAATTCTTTGCTAATGGAAGAGTATCATTTGCATTTTTTTCTCCAGAGTACAATGGTTCAAAATTTGAAAATTAATTAATGCATTGCACCACAACAAGAGTTTAAATTTTAAAGAATATGTATATACCCTGAAAATATTCATAAAAAGCATTGGATGAAATCTCATTGTCATTTCCAATTTAAACTCTCAGCAAACTAGAAACTGTATTAATCAAAATAATGAGATATTGGCATAAAGATACACAAATTGGTTAATGGTACAGAACTCAAAAACACATCTTCACATATGCCAAGTGATTTTCAACAAAAGTACAAAGGCAATTTAGTAGATAAAGGATAATCTTTCAACAAATAGTACTAAATGAGTTAATAAAATTATGCCAAAAGAAAATAAAAAACAAAGTAAAATGTCTTACTTTGTTTTCTGTTGCTCCAACAGAATACCATAGTGAGTATCTATTTCAAAATACTATTTTTACATTTATGGGATCTGCGAGGTGCAAGAGTGTGTCTCTGGCAACTGGTGAGGGCCTTCCTAGTGCATGATAACATGGCGGAGGGCATCACACAAGGCATGATAGTGAGAGTGTGTGTATCAGCTCAGGTCTCCTTCTTTTTGCAAAGCCTCCGATCCCATCATGTGGGCCCCACCTCCATGACCTTATGCAATCCTAATTGCCTCCCAATGACCTCACCCTCAATCAACACACAAATTTGGGGATTACATTTCCAAAACAGGAAATTTGAGGGACACAGTCAAACCATAGCACAAAACAAAACAAAACAATGGAATAACAAAAACTTTGATGCATACCTCACACCATACACAAATATTAACTTAAAAATGAAATATAGACTTAAAACATACTACTCGAAAATATAAAACTTTTGGAAGCAAAGATAGAAACTTCATGTTCTCAGATTAAGCAAATATTTCTGAGATATGATATCAAAATCATGAGCCATAAAATTTTAAAAATGATCAATTGAACTTCATCAAAATTAATATTTGTTATTTTGCAATAACAGAAAGAGCCAAAATCACACCACTGCACTCCAGTCTTGGTAACAGCACAAGACATTGTCTCAAACAAACAAACAAAAAAACCCCACATATCTGAAAAAAGCCTTATATCTGGAATATATAAAGAATACTTAAAAATCTAGGAAACAAAACACAATTTAAAAGCATGCCTAATTTTAAAAAATGGGCAAAAGATCTGAATAAGTGCTTAACCAAATAAAATATATATCTAGAAATTCTGGACCTTAAAAAGTGCTCATCATCATTAATTATCAGGGAAACATATACTAAAGTCACAATAAGAAGATACACTGAGCAGAATGTCTAAAATTAAAAAGACTGACCATACCAAATGTTGACAAGGATGTGCAGCACCTGGGACTCTCACTCCCAGATGATGAAAATGTAGAATGGTGCAACCACTTTGGAAAACAGTTTGGTGGTTTCTTAGAAAGGTAAGCATACCGATGGCCCAGCAATCTTACTCTTAGGTGTTAAACCAAGGTAAATGAGAACTTCTTTACACAAAAACCTATATGTGATTATTTATAGAAGCAAAAAACTTTAAATAAAACAAATATCCATCAAAAGGTGAATGAATACATCAATTGTGGTATATCCACACAATGAGATACTACACAGTAATAAAGAGGAATGAACTATTGATACATACAACAACATGCGTAAGCCTCAATATAATCATACATTAAAGAAGCCAGAGAGTAAAGAATACATACCATTGATTGCATACATATGTAAACTTCTAAAAAATGCAGACTAATCTGTTGTGATAGAAAGTAGATCAGTGGATCCAAGAAGAGCCAGAAGGAAGCAGTTAGAAAAGTGTGAGAAGGAACTCTTTAGGTGACAATACTTCCATTATCTTGATGGTAGGATGGCTTCACAAATATTTTTATATGCCAAAATCCAAAAACATCTGGAGTCCAAAACATTTCTGGTGGTGAGCATTTTGGATAAGGAATACTCAATCTGTAGTAATGAATGAAGGGGATATTTTCAACAGTTTTCACCTGCTTAACTATTTTTCCCTGTAATAACTCACTCTTCATTTCTCCAGTACAAAAATTCTTTCTCTCCATCACTGGAGAGTCATTAGTCCAGCTCTATCAAAATCACTAGGGAGATGAATAGCTTTGTTTAAGATTCTAGAAAACTAGACCTACTACTATATTATGGGATACGGCCCAGGGATTTGAATTTTAATAAATATCCAAAATAGTTTTTTTTCATATTAAAGTTTGGGAGACACTAATCAATGTGTTTTTCATCTCTTTTTATTTTTGTTTTCTTTAATAGGATCTTCATGTTGTAGATGTACATGAAATTGGCCAAAATTTTCATCCCTGTATATATAAACATTCTTTGAAATGTGACTTTGCATCTCCTCCCATCAACAGATAAAATCTGTTTCCCAACCTCTTGAATCAGACTTGCTTTGGCCAATCAAATGCTGTGGAAGTGGCAGTATGCCAGTTTCAAGCTTAGGCCTTAAAAGAACCTGGGCACTTTGACTCTTCTGGAGCCCTCCCTGCAGGATGAGAGGTTTCAGGATAACCTCGCCTTCATAATCAAAATCCACCCTTTTGCTGTTAACTTAAATACACATATCACTTACGTGCTTTCACAACTTCAGACTCTCCTCTGATTCTTAATAGGCTTGCAACTTTTCTGTATGTCATTGTATCATTGTGACTATTATTTAAAATATGTATATTAAACATAATTTTTTCTTTAAAACTCATCTGACATTATACCTCAATTATGCATGCTTTTCTTAAGTCAATAAAAATCGGTATATAAGTGATTTTCGTTTTAAATTAACTTCACAAAGCAAAGATACAGCCCCAAGTAATAATATTTTAACCCACATCATTATCAAACTTGGAACTGCCTTTCAGTTTAAAGTATTTGTAGCACTGTTGTATGACTATAGAATCTATATAATCCAAATTGGTTTCCAGTAGCTCCAAATTCCTCTTAAAGAAACTACTTGATTAATTGAGTATGTTTAAATTTATAATATAGTGCAACCATATACTATCTAGAAAGGAAGAAATAGCAATAAAATTTCGTCCTTGGCCATGGACTCTTCTCTGCTACACTTTTTGATTTGACAAATTCAGTCATTTATTTACTCAGTTCAGATAACTCCAAAATCTGTGCATCCAACCATGGTTTCCCTCGAAAGCATCTGATACACTGTACCAACTACAGGAAGTCCTCACTGAATGTTGTCTACAGGTTCTTGGAAACTGTTACTTTAAGCAAAATAACTATAAGGAAACCAATCTGACTACAGACTACTTGATCCAAACAAAAGTGAAATTCCTATGGCATATTTCTGGCCGCAAAAACATCACCAACCTCCTAAATAAAGACCAAAACACTTCTAACATTGAAAAAAATGTGAACTATACATACATTTAAGAAAGATTAATAAAAACAAGTAAGATCATGATTTACCCAATTCTTCCAGTTCAGGGTTGCAGGTGGCCAGAGCCCATCCCTGCAGCTCAGGATGCCAGGCAGGAAAATGCCCCAGACAGGATGCCACCCCATCATAAGGTGCACTCACACCCACATCACTCTCACTCATGGTGGGACCATGGAGATGTGCTGGTGAACCCAACAGGGACATCTTCTGGATGTGGGAGGAAATCAGAGGACCTGGAGAAAACCTAGGCAGGCCTGGGGAAAGCATGCAGACCCCACACAGACAGTGTCCCTGGCTGGAAAGGGATGTTTTATTTTTATTATTACTTTTTTTTTTTTTATCTAATTCACATTCTAGTGAAAACACATTGGATGAAACAATGTTTTTCAAAGTCCTGCTCTACCTACCTATTACATATCTGGACTTTGAATACTGTAGGCACCTGTCAAAGTATAAATACAATTCATGGTTATATTTGGGCTTAATAAACTTTTAGCTTTACTTTTTCAAGACATTGCTTAAACTTTTATGAAAATCACATCATGGCACAATGCAATTTTTTTTTCTCAAACAAAGCAAAGTATATATTTTTTGGAAATCTCATAACTGTAAAGATTAAACCTCCATGGCATAAATAAAGCAATTTGATAGGAAGAGAATGCTTAAAGAATTTTTTATTGAATCTCCAACCTCAGCAACCTACTATTTAATCTTTCAGAGTTAAATTTAACACTTAACAGATTACTTCAGCACCTTTATTTAACAGATGTACTTTGCCTAGCAACACGGACATTTAATCTGTTCGTTTTTTAAAGAGAAGTTATGTGCAGCACATCTGAATAAACAAAGATATTTTAGGTTTGTGAGATTTGTTTCAAAATTTCCTCTTAATTAAATCTGTTTATTTGCTTTAAAGCTGACTAACATTTCTGATTTCATATTTTCCTTTTTCAAAGACAGATTTATAGAGTGATTTCCATGCTCAAAAATACTGATGAGTTTAAAACACAGTATTTCATTTTCTCCAGCAAATGTGAAGTAGAAAATGTTTTCTCTTTTAAAAAGCATTTAACTTTCAGGATATTCTTTTCACATATCCTATGTTTATAAATATTTACCAAATACATGGAGAATAAATACTTTGTTTTACAAATAAAGACATTCTGTTTTCATAATATTTATATAAATGACCAATAAATGCAAATAATAATAATAGCAATGCCAGCAAGAGATGGAATAAACAACTTTGATGATTTAATTCCAAGTTCAGAACTTGATAATGCAGCAAATAATATCCTCATATGGTCTGCATAACAGTGTATTTTAATAACATCTGCAATAGTTTATTTTACAAAGTACAAAGTGCTTCTAGGTAATGGCGAGAGGCAATTTTTAGGTAGATTGTTAATGGGGATGAATCGCCAAGGAGACAAAAACCTCTTCCTTTCACCATTTACACACATAAAATGTTCCTGCACTCCAGATCCTCAACAAGTCAGATTACAAGTAATCAGAAAATGCCAGATTTTCAAAACAGTACCTGAGCTTGGAGCGTTCTGTAAACAACCTCAGGGCAAAGACCAAGTGGCTTTCTTTCTAATTTTAATATTACCCTTGATCCCAAAGATTCTTTTTGTTCACGAATGAACGTGAGGTGCAGATGGATAGGAGAATACACGAGGTTAAAATAGTGATAATAAAAAATGTCCTTATTTTGTTTGTGAAATATTGTATTTTAATAATACTTCTCAATAAATGGCGTGGTGTTTGGCTGCAAATGTTAGTTAATATTTGGAGAAGCCCAATCAGAAACGCCAGAGAGGAGGAGTGTTAAATAGCATGAAATTTGCTTTCAGCAAAAATTAACATTATGAGGCATGATTACTTTTCACCCATGGAATGAAATAAAAATCCAGCAAGCATGGAGGTTTTAAGACCATCATTTGTAGCCTTCTACATTCAGAGTCCCTGCATCCCTCCAATCGATGCAGGTCCAATTGTCAGATTCATTTATAAGTATGGCCTCTCTGGCCACTAGACAGTAGTTGTGCCTACCTTCCTGCACTTTCTGTGCAAGGGATTAGTTGGAATGCCTGAGGCACAGGATGGAATTTCCCTATAATTCAGTTTCTGACTGTGCCCACTTATTGACACATATTATAGTAACACATTGTTGGTATGGCAGAAGTAGATTGAGGGCTCTCTCTCATTATAATTTATCAACTGGTAACAAGGTTATAGGAAAAAGGACTGCATAATTGCCAAATTTCTTAACCCTAAAAATGATGAATATTTAAAACAAGGTCTTGACATTTGCTAAATGACTAAATCGACTAGGTGAAAGATAGATGAGAATTGAAAAGTAACATTTCCGTTAGTTCTGCTGACATAGACTTTCCAACTGACTGGTGAAAATCATTATTAGTTAACAACAGAATCTTCTAATGAATAAATACATAATGTATTTGATTGCTCTATATGTGTACAGCTGCCTCTCTATATTTCTTCATCTGTTATTTTATGGGATGAAGTAATCAATGATTATAATTCAGTCATCAAGCATGCACTGTGTTGCTAGTGTGTGCTGAAGAGTATGTTAGAAAATGTAAGTAAGATGTGAGTCCTGTCTTAAGGGCGTTTATAAGATGGTAAATGAGAGAGGCAAAGTGACAGGTAATATGTAATATAAAAGCAGGGAAAGACCAGTTATGATGTTTTGAAGAAAGTATTGTAAGGAAGCAAAGTGTGCAGTGTTCTCTAATTCCCCATATTGGAGAATCAGGAAAGTTTTCACAGTAAAGCTATATAAATGGATGAGTAAGAGTTTTCCAAGCAAAGAGGGATTAAGGAAAAGTCCTCCAAATAACAAAAACAGTATAGCTTCCTAATAAGAATTCTTAATTCAGAGATGATAGGAAGCTCAAAGTTGCTATAATATAGGAGAGAAAGACATGAGAAGGGAAAGGGGGCACTACTAGAAATACAAGAGGACTTCAAAAAGTTTGTGGAAAAATTGAATTAAACCATAAAAATATAAGCTTTACTTCTCAACGTAAGCTTCATCGAGTTCAAGACGTGTGAATTTGTAAGTGATGATATCAGCCATGTAGTCCTTACCTAAGGAACTGAGGGTCCTGGGAATTTAACCATGTCAATGCAGTCCTTTTACATTTTTAACTGAAGTAAAATTGATGTCATTTATAGGCTATTTTAAGATTAGGAAACAAAAAGAAGTCACAGGGAGCCACATCACAACTGTAAGGTAAATGCCTAACAGTTTCCCATCAAAATGCTCTCAAAATTGCCCTTGTTTGATGAGAGGAATGAGCAGGAACATTGTTGCAGTAAAGAAGGACTCTCTTGGGCGGACATGGTGGCTCATACCTGTAAGCTCAGCACTTTGGGAGGCTGAGGTGGGTGAATCACCTGAAGTCAGGAGTTCGAGACCAACCTGGCTAACATGTCTCTACAACATGTTACAAAAATACAGAAATTAGCCAGGCGTGGTGGCACACGTCTGTAATCCCAGCTATTCAGGAGGCTGAGGCAGGAGAATGGCTTGAACCCAAGAGGCAGAGGTTGCAGTGAGCCAAGATATTGCCCCTGCACTCCAGCCTGGGTGACAGAGTGAGACTCTAACTCCAAAAAATAAAAACAAAAAAAATAGAAAACAAAAAAACAAACTCTCTGGTGAAGCTTCCCTGGAGCTTTCCCAATTTTTCTGCTAAAGGTTTGGCTAACTTTCTCAAAACACTCTCATAACAAGCAGATGTTATCATTCTTTGTCCTTCAGAAAGCTGACAAGCAAAATGTCTTGAGCAACCCTCAAAAAAACCCTCAAAAAGCTTGCCTCGGTCTTTGCTCTTGACTGGTCCACTTTTGCTTTCACGGGACCACTTTCACCTGTTAGTGTTGCAGGACTTTTCCTGAGTTCAGCTAAAGACGGACTCCTTGTCCCACGGCCACGAAAGTTTAGGCTCGCAGGCAGTGTGAAGAGCATGAAAAGCCGGGTTTCATTGGGTGAAAGGGAAGAAAAGGGGGAAATGGGGACTCCACAAAAGGACAGAGTCCCTGCTAGAGTGCTTCCTGTCTCACAGTTGGAATCCCACATTCCACACACAATTGCAGCTCCTTTCTGCGCAATCGGCGGGAACTTCTGTGATTCCACCCCAGTGTGCACACTCCTCCCAGTGTGGAAGTCAGTTGGAGTTTTGCCAGGGATCCTTCCCACCGGCTGTCTCATTCCCCGCTCTAAAGAAGTACATATAGTTGGCTGCTAGAATAAGAATAAGGATGCAGACTGATCTTAACTGCTTCCTGCTGACAATATACAGTGTTTTGGAGAAACGGCAGCCAGAGCTCCCTCAGAGGTCTATCTAAGGGTTCCCAGCAGAAGAGGCCATTGTGAGAGTCTCCAGTTGCATGACCATTGGCATTTGATGGCCTGAAGGCAAGAGCAGACAAACCACGTTATTAGAAAACGTGTGTCAAAACATGTGTCAAACGGGAAAGGGTAATGGCAGCTCAAATATCCTGAGGTCTTTGACCAGTTTGCACAGGGAAAGGGAGGCCAAAACCTGCTTCCATGTTTTGCTTCTGGATTCCCTTCCCCTGAACCCAATCTTTTGTTATTTTATTTTATTTTTATTTTATTTTTTTGAGATGGAGTCTCACCCTGTTGCCCAGGTTGGAGTGCAATGGCGTGATCTTGGCTCACTGATACCTCCAACTCCTGGGTTCAAGCGATTCTCCTGCCTCAGCCTGCCGAGTAACTGGGATTACAAGCATGTGCCATCATGGTCAGTTCATTTTTGTATCTTTAGTAGACACGGGGTTTCACCATGTTGGCCAGGCTGGTCTCAAACTCCTGACCTCGTGATCCACCAGCCTCAGCCTCCCGAAGTGCTGGGATTACAGGCGTGAGCCACCACGCCCAGCCACCCCAAGCTGAATCTTAAACCAACCAGTTTAAGGTTTGGGAAATTAGTTCTTTCCAGTTTGAAGGATACATCTGAGGGGAGTGTCCCATAGTATGGAGACACAATTACCCATCAGAGAAGAGAGGATAAGAGGAGAGAGGAAAAAAGAAGGTGGTTTTCAAAGGAGCTCCAGGGGTTCAGGATGCATTTGAAAGGGGTGGAGACTGAAGATGAATGGCTACCCATCTAGAAAGCGGAGAGCAGGCATCCCTGGTTCTCATCTCTTCCTAGCAGATACCCTGGGAATGTGAGGGAGAGAAGGAAGAGTGTCTTCTTTCCCTCTTCCATCCTTGCATCCTCGAGTTCTGGTGACCTTGGCATGTCCCCTCTTGAGTGTCAAAGCGGCTTACACCCATGAAGCAGGGAGGTCTGGGGGTGGGAGTCATCTGCTCTTACCCATGTACGCCCTATCTCCCCTGTTGTCAGTAGCCTTGAATTCCCTGGAACTCATTTATGCCATGGATCCCAGCATGGCCTTTATCCCTGAAACAGGAAGCTTGGGCTTGGCTTAATCGGCAGGAATTAGCCATGTTCACCTGTGCTGTGTCTTTTAACTTCTGCTGTCTGCCTCTGGATCCCTTTGATCCAGTTTTTCTTCCTAGGGCTTTGACCCAAGGCTTGGAATTGAGTTTGGGACAAAAATATGTCTCAGGGGGGTTGCATGAACTCCTTATCATAAGCCAAATGCTGAGGTGAAACTGTTGAATTGAGTCCTCCTCCGAAAAGGGAGGATGTCTTCTGACACACCCAGATAACTGGTGGCTATAGTCATGCTTGCTAGGATTTGGGTGCATGGTGCTTGGCTTTGGTTAGCTCCCTTGGTCTTACTTTCCCAAAAGGAAACCTCTGAATGATGGGCATCCTATTTATTCCCATTATCTGGCATGATTTGCAGGATAATTACTCAGAACTAGACTATTGATCAAGATATTTTACATTACCCACCCCTCTTGTTTTTCTGGACTGCAACTTGAAATTGCTGTTGGTTCACAGGAACAAGCAGAGTTAGTCTAAGATGTAGGCAAAAACACAAAAATAAAAACAACTGATGAAGTTTTGAAACATCATTTCTCTCTCTCCAGTCCTCATTTTTGTGGAAAAAAGAAGAAAATGATAGGACTGAATTGTCTGTAAAAAAGACTTTAGTCTTATACTTGGCCTGATTATTTGCATAAAGTATAGCAAGAATAATTATTTCTACATAGGCCTTTTGGATTGGCTTTTATGGAAGTTTGTTCCACAAAGAGTCTTAGATAAGACCTTTCAAAGCTGAGACCAGCCATGGGTTTGTATTCTCAAATACCTGTGAGGTGGATGATCCTTTCCTCTTAAAGTTCAAAGAAAAACCTTAAGATCCTGGACCTGTTAGAAAGTGACATTCTTTACAGACCACAGGTCAGAAACCCTGTACAAGGGCTGTGTAGGCAAGGGTATGAGGCCAGTCGCCCCACTGGGCTTTTATTGGCTCTGCAAGTTGACTTGACTTCTATTGGCTCTGCAAGTTGAGCTTGACTTCTTAAAGGGAAGCATACCCTTCCAGTCAAAGCTTTGCTAAAATAACCATTTTTTCCAATTGTGTCCTGTTGCAAAAGAAAAACGGATTCTTGTTGCAATTATGCAAACAACTATATTGCCATAAGTTAAGAATACTCACAAATAGTTTCCAAATTCTAGAGGAATCAGGCAGAGAGAAACAAACATGCTCCAAATTTTTATTACAAGAGTATAACTTGCTTAATTATTAAAAGCTGTGAATAGCTCAAAAATAAGTTTCCTTGACTTAACAAAGTTTCCTTAACAAAATAAGGATCAGCAATATTCTGAGCAAAAGTCAAAAAGGTTGCTTCAGCTTTCTGGGTTCAGTCCATTTAGTTAACTCTTGTTTGGCTTAAAATTCATGAGCATTTTAGCTCTTCATGAGTCCTGCACATTTTCCTTTATTCCAATGTTACAATCTCTAAGGTTATCAGAAATCTGATTGTTCCATGTACAATCAGAAATTGTATTTAAGAACACCTGTTAGAATCCCATAGCTCATTATAAACCATCTTTTGCAAAGGATTAAAACAAGATAAAAATACATAGTAAAATGTCCAGCATATTTACACTTAGAAACACAATTGACAAAGAAGTTTGGTTATCTCCATGGTTTACAATAACTTAACATAACAACCTTAAGAAAACCTTGTTGTGTTTTTATTTTAATGCTCAATTTACAGAAAAACTACATAATATCTTTTTGAATTTAGTCAATATGTTCACACAGAACAACTCTTCTGCAAGATTAATCTCCACAATCCTCCTACCACTCGTTTGAACCTTCAGATTTATCTTATCTAGTTTAAAATAATCTTTTAACCCTAGGCAAAAATTTACATTTCCATGCCTTCTTATAATCTTTTACAAAAAAAAAAAAAAAAACAGAAAACACATTTTACTGTTCTTACACACCTTGCATGTAAATCTAATTTCAGTAGTTTTAATTACACATTATAATGGTAACTCCTAGCAATTGTTAACTTTAAGGTAAAATCTGGTAAGTTTCTTTAATTATGTTCTAACTGCAGCCAAAATTTACCTTCTTAATTAAGGGTGTGTTTAGTTCCATATGTCCCCAGGCCTTACCAATTGTGAAGCCGGCAAGCCAAATAGTTTTCAAAACCCAAAAAGCAGTTTGTAACCTTTAAACCTTTAGCAAACCTTGCATCTGACCTGCATTATTCATCCCACCTATTTGCATTTTAATGACACCCACCTTTTACCAATAGTTTTTAAGGTTGCTTTTATTTCTCAATTATTAAAGTGATGTGAACTGAAAGGTATAAAAACTTTTTTTCCCTTAAAAATATTTAATCCAGGTAGTTGTTTTTCTTTAGGCTGAATTAATTAGAGTCCTTTTTACAACATCACACACACACACAAACTAAGCAGACAGGTAGGAGAAAACCCAGTCTCCTGGTGGGGTTCTTTAGGAGACAGGGTTAGGAAAACATGCAGATATCAAACCAGAAAGGAACTTATTCCCTAAGGCAGGATTGCTAAGTAAAACCTTGCTACCAGAGTTACAAGCCATACCCCCAGGATGTAAACAAGATGGCTTGATTTCACAACCAAAACTTTGCAGAGAATATAAAGAGTGATAGTTAAGGGTGCCTGTTTCAGTAAAGCATTTTCTGAAAGGAAAAACCTTCAAAAGTTACCTGCTGATGGGGTAAGGAAAAGGATGCCTGAGGGAAGACCCTATTATTCTTATGCGACTGGTTCCAACACCAGGGAGAAAAGTTTAATTACTATCCGATGGAGCTGAAACCCTTGGCAGGGAAAGAGGGAGGATGCAGTGGTGCATAGCTGGGAACCAGTCAGCCAGCTGTGCAGGACCCTTGGGCAATGCATCCCAACCCTGCCAGGGAAGGGGAAGCAGTGGTGAGGTGAGCGGCTGCTCACCAGTCCATGTCAAAAAAGGAAAGAAAAAGGCATGAAAAGACCCCCAACTTCTTGGAGTGATGGGGGGTTTGAGTGCGGTTTCCTATAAGATCAGAAGTCTGAGGATGAAAAGGGTTAGAAACCACAGTGAGGCGTTTTGAGTCCCCATTTTACTCAACACTTCTTGAGCCCCATGTTTGGTGCCAAAAAATGTTGCAGGACTTTTCCTTGGTTCAGGTAAAGATGGGGTCCTTGTCCCACAGCAATGAAAGTTTAGAAATTGTAGACAATTTGAAGGATGAGTAAAGCAGAGTTTTATTAGGTTAAAAGGAATACAAGGGGGAAACTGGGACTCTCCAAAAGGACAGAGTCCCTGCTATAGTGCTTCCTGCCTTGCAGTTTAAATCTCAGGTTTCACACAGGAAGAGGAGGGCCAAGCTCCTCCCTGCCACAAATGGCACGAACTTCTGTGGCTGCACCCCACTGTGCACTCCTTCCAGTGCACATGTCAGCTGGACTTTTGTCAAGGATCTCCTCCCACCTGGCTGTCTCATTAGTTACCGTTGCTTTGAGGGTGCTTTGTCTTCAGGATCATACTGGTAAAGCCAGTGTGTGTTTCATCTCCTGTTGCAATTCTCTGAAAAAATGCTTCAGAATCTTGATCTCACTTGTTTAAAATTTCCATTTAAAGCTTTGCTTTTGTCCATAGCTGATCTGGGCAGAATGGTTTTGGCACCCATCGAGTGGAAAGTTTCCTCACCTTTAATTTTTCCATAAAAATTGTGTAAGCTGAACAAATTGAGATGTTGATGGTGTTGGCTATTGTTTCTGCTGTTAATCATTTGTTCTCTTCATTTAGGACACTAATGAGGTTAATTTTTGTCCTTGAAAATTGATGCGGATAGTCTGCTGCTATGGGCTTCATCTTCAACATCATTTCATCTCTTCTTAAAATGAGTTCTCTATTTGTAAGCTGCTGATTTCCTTGGGGCTTCGTCCCTATTAACTTTTCATAAAACATCAATAATTTCACCATTCCTCCACCCAAGCTTCACCACAAATTTGATTTTTTTTTTTGCTTCAATTTTAGCAAAATTCATGCTGTTCTGATAAGCTCTCTTTTCAAACTGATGTCTTGTCTTTCTTAATGCCTCAAACTAGATCCTGTTCATACATGTTATAACAAATTAGTGCAAAGTTTGGTGCAAAAAAGTTGAAATTTATGCATGGATATTTCATAATAAGCATCTTCCATATACTTTTTGAAGACCCCTCCTGTAAGCACTCATTCCTCAGTATCCATGGGACATTGTTTCCAGGACACACCATGAAATTACTTCCCCTCTGAGATACTGATACTAAAATCCACAGATGCTCAAGTCTCTTACATAAAATGGTGTAGTCCTTGCATGTAACCTATGCATATCCTCTTGTATACTTTAAATCAATTCTAGATTACTTATAATACCTAATGCAACGTTAATGCTATGTAAATAGTTATTTTACAGTATTGTTTAGGAAATAATGTTAAGAAAAATAGTCTGTGCATGTCCAGTATAGATGCAACTATTTTCTTTTTCCCAGATACTTTTTATCCACTCTTGGTTGAATCCATAGATGCAGAACCCATGGAAACAGAACGGGAGCTAAATGTTAGAATCTGATCATGTGAAGCTTTGGTCACCAAAGAAATGAATGTAAGCAACCTAAGTGCTCACCGTTGCATGAATATATAAAGAAAATATGGCATATACATGCAATGGAAATTATTTAGCCTTGAAAAATAAGCATATTCTGCCATTTGTGACAACATAGATGAACCTGGAGGACATTGTGCCAAATGAAATAAGGGAGACACAAAAGGATAAATACTACATGATACCACTTACATGATGAATCTAAAATAGTCAATCTCATAGAAATAGAGTGAAATAGTGGTTGCCAGTGGCAAAGGAGAGAGGGACATGGACATGAAGAAATATTAGCTAGATGATGCAGTTTCTTATTATACAAGATGAATAAGATCTCCAGTACAGCATAATGGCTATAGTTAATAATACTGTTTTGCATACTTAAAAACTTACTATGAGGGTAGTTCTTTATATCAACTGTCCTTATCATTAAATAATAATAATAATAAATAAGAGAGTGAGAAGCAACTTTTGGAGGTGATGGATAGGTTTATAATATAGATTGTGGTAGTGGTTCCATGGGTGTACACTTATCTCCAAACTCATTGAGGTCTACAGATTAAAAATGTACAACTTTGTGTATGTCAATCATATCTCAAGGAAGTGGTTTAAGGAAGAAGAAATAAATTGATACTTTATCCTATCATGACAGCAAATAATAGTTTTTTTTAATGGATAATATAATCAAATCCATAGTTATGGTGACATGGAGAATGGTTTCAACAGGATTGAGAGTAATGGCAGAGAGATAAATTAGGAAAATTTCGACAAAAAGAGCCCCCTTTGTTTTTTTTAATTAAGCACCAAAGATTTCCTCTAAAATTCCTGGGTTTTTTGAAGTACAGCAACCAAAACCAACCAGAAACATAGTTGCGTAAAGACAGTGCTGGGAATCATGCTAGGACTCATATTACAGACAAAAGACCTTCAAAATTTAAGGAAATGTATCATAAATAAACAAAGTGAAGAAATAAATTAATTTGAAGTTATCTTTCCATTTTCCAAGGCAAAGGAAAATGCAATAGAAGGACAAAATGTTAGTATCTTTTGAAGTGCTATTAGCCTTAGAGCCTGCCTTTAAGTGTAAAAATTAACTTGGCCTTTTGCATGGATGTAAGTAAGGCCCTTTGATGCATGTTCTCTATATGCCCTATGACAAGAGCTTCAGGCGTCGCTATGTCTCTGATATATATTTACTTTGAATGTCACAGTCACATATGCTCTTTCCATAACCTCCTTTTTAAATCGATGTAAGCATAAAAGCTGCTTAAAGCACCAATCCATAAAGCAACTGTCAAATACTTTAAAAACACAAAATAGAAGACCGCTGTTTGAGGTTTTATAGCTCTGTACCTTGCTGCGACCTACACAGACTTGCCATTTAATGTTAATAATAGCTCATAAACCAGCATTTTTTTAAAAGCATGAGAAGATGACTTTGATGTGCGCTTTCCTTGAAGAGCCATAATTTGCAGCGGTTTAATGACCACAGTGAATTCCAGTGTTCTGTGACCCTTTAATTTGGGCTTAGAAACTAAAGCAACTTATTTCTCACTGTCTGTCTGCCATACTCTCAAAGGTCATTGTGAATTTTTTTTTAGTTATCTTTATTTTAGTGTCAATTAGAGCAGAATTCAGTTCTTTTCTACTTCTCTTTTGTATTTTGATGTTTAATTTCTTTAGATGACTGTTTAATAGATCAGTGTTTTATGTCACTTTATATGTGAAATTATGTATAATACATTATTAAAATAGTTTAAATAAAACCTCTGAACTCATGGTTAAAAAATTAGTACTTTTTATAACAGATTCATCTTGAGCAAAATTATATAAAAAATGAGAACAAGAAGGAAAAGGATGCTACAAACTTTATGCAGGCAAAAATCCCAGACAAATCAGTACTCTCAATTTCTAAGATGGGAAATAAGAAAGCTGACAGCAATTATCAAACTTCTTGCTTTTCCCCCAGACGTTAGAAGACTCTCACCTCAACGCTAGGTCTCTGAAATAACGGAACTCCTAGAAGCACAGAGTAGGTTTTGTAGATGGTTTTGGATAACAGAAAAGTTTTGCTGCAATATCTGATACAGAAAAAAATGTCAGATACAAAGTCCATACAGCATGAATCAGCCTTAAAATTGTCCATAGTGAGATGACAAGCCACTCATATAGCAGTGGGAAGAGCAGAAATTTATAATGTGACCATCACCAAGTGATTTGCTATGAATCTTTGTTCTAGTTGCTTTCTTTCTTACTCTCCCATATTCTTACTTACAATATGGGTATAACACCTATCCCTTTTTTTTTTTTTTTTTTTGAGACAGTGTCTTGCTTTATTGCCCAGGCTGGAGTGTGCAGTGGCACAACCTTGGCTCACCACAAACTCCACCTCCGGGGTTCAAGCTATTCTCCTGCCTCAACATCATAAGTAGCTTGGTTTACAAGCATGCAATACAATACAAAATTTGTGTATTTTTAGTGGAGACAGGATTTCACCAGGTTGGCTGGCTGGTCTTGAACTCCTGACCTCAGGTAATCCGCCCACCTTGGCCTCCCATAATGTATCCCATCTTTTGCCATGATGTATTTAAAGTTTCTTAAAGAGAACATATAAAATGTAAGTGAAGAAACGCGGCTTGAACATGATGTTTTATACATTTTACACTGCCTTCATTTCACCAAAATAATAATAATAAGTTTGTTGAAGTACCAAAATGAAAGTGATAATATGTAAATAAAAATAAATGAAATGGAATTTAGTTTCCAGCAGTAGGGGGACATTTCTATTCAAAGAAACCATTAGAGTATAGAACACTTATTGAACAAAACTGCTAAACAAAATATTTTTTAAATATTTCAAAATGTTAAGGTTAGATTAGTGCCATAGTCAAATAAATCTTCTGCAACATGGAAAAAATAGAAGAATAAATCTAGAGAAGATTTTATTCACCATCCTAGATTTTTGATGTTTCCCTGGAACATCTAAACAGTCATAATTGCCTGGAGCTTGAGCTTTGTATTAGCCTGCTTGGGCTGCCTTAACAAAATACCACAGACTGGGTGGCCTAAATAAGAGAATTTTATTTCTCACAGTTTTGGAAGGCAGAAGTCCAAGATCAAGGTCCTGGTGGGGTTGGTTTCTAATGAGGCTTCCCTTACTGGCTTATAGACAGCGTCTTCTTGCAATGTCATCCAATGGTCTTCCCTTTGTGCACATGTGCAAAGAGACAGATTAGGATCTCTGGTATCTCTTCCTTTTTGAAAGGATATCAGTCCTATTGCATTAGGACTTATGATCTCATTTAACCTTAATTACCTCTTTGAAGGCCCACTGATCTCCAAATACAGTCACATTGGTGATTTCAACACACAAGTTTGAGGGGGACCCAATTCAGTCCATAACAGCCTTCCATGGGTCATTAAAGGGGATCAGAAGAAAAAGCCTAGGGTAAGTGCAAATTTAAATCTTTGATCCGTGAACCAATATATAAAGCAGGATAACTAAAGGTGACAAACTTAGTGGATAAACTAGGAAAAATCCACTTTTTGGCAGAAGATTATGAGGATATTGCCAACCATCAGCAATGGCTCTAGAGAAAGAATTTAAAAAAAAAACTTTCCCCCAAGAATCCCTAAACACAAGCCCAACTTTATTTAAATTAGGAGAAAAAATTCTCAATAGCCTTATGGCTGAAAAAAACAAAAGCCACCACCATGATCACCACCAGCAAAAACCTAGCCAAAAATGTGTACCTGGGCATCTGGAAAAAGCAAATAAAATTACTCTTTGATAAAACTGTAATTTAAACATAGCTATTTCCAATAACCATCCAGAGTTTTATAATATTTAAAGGCACATTAGCTCATAATGAGAAACCACAAAACACTAAACAGAAAATACACCTCAAAAGATTAGGAAAAATAACAAACAGTATAACTTAACCCTCAAAATATAGCTGATTTTGTAATTAATAATTTTGTAATCACACAAATAATATAAAATAACGTTTATGATGTTAAAACATTACATTGGAAAATTTAATGAATAAGAAAAGAACAGAAAACTGTAAAATTAGACCATAAATATTTGAATAAAACCTATCTAATTTTGTGAATAAGATATAAAACAGTTGCAATTTGATACTGAATGAAGATATTTAGTAGTAGATTCAAAGAGGCCAAGGAGAGAATTAGTAAAGTAGAAGATCAAGCTGAAGGAATAACCCAGAATGTGTCACAAATAGAAATTATGAAAAAAGGGGAAGCTAAGAAACACGGAGGAGAGAGTAAGAAACTCTAACACTCAATCAAAGGAACAGTAAAAGAGCATGAATAAAATGGGTGTAAGTTGTACTTTGTGATTACCCCAGGTTCTTTCTTCTGATCCCTTAGTGTCTAAAGGAATAGTGGCTAAGAACTTTTGAGAACTGATAAAAGACATGAGTTCTTAGACACAAAATTCAGTAAGTCTCTCCCCAAATTAAAATGATTGATAGATAAACACCTACATGCATTTGGTAAAAATATAGATCACTAGAATGTACTTAAATGTGACCAAAACAAAAAGGAAGTAGGACAATGATTAGGCCAATAGATGATTTCCCAAAGCAAAAACTAGCCAGAGGGTGGGGGTGGGGGAGAAAGCAAATCTGTACAGAAAACTATGGGAACTTAATAAATATCTAACTATATATAATAAATTCAATGAAACTAGATAGAAAAAAACTGTATGTGCAAATTAACAAAAAACAACAAAGAGCAGCAGAAATGTGATGGGAAAGCTCAAAGGGGTAGCAAGGGAGTAGACATAATCACAACAACAAAAGAACTAGGAATTCTGAACTATCCTATTGAGAAAATCACAAAACATAAGCAAAAACGCCCCCCAACCTGCCCCTGCCAAAAATAAAGTCTCCGTCTCCCAGTACCATTTGAGATCTGAAAACAATGAGGATAGGGAAGAAGCCTTAGGATATTGGGGAAAACAAAACACGGAAAGTACACAGAGGACAAGGTAACAGTTAAAATACCATCTGTTCTAACAGAGAAGAACTTATCTTGGAAAACACATGCAGTATCTGTAAGGTGCAGTAGTCAAAGATAAAAACAATTGGTAGAAGCACCCCCTGAAGCAACATAAGACTGTAGAATCAGAGGAAATCTGCCCACAAAAGGCAACAAATATTAAAGAAATTGTTGATCACTTTATCAATGGAAGAGGTATCCCTTGAGCAGAGGACCCAGGAAAGAACTTGCTATGGGTTAAACTGTACCACACTCTCCCCAATCCTCACCTAATTATTCCGAAGTCCTAACTGCCCAGAAATGTGAATGTGACCTTATTTTAAAAAAGAGTCTTGTACACGTCATCAAGTTAAGATGAGGTCATACTGAATTAGAATGGTCCTGAAATCAAATCTGACTAGTCTCCATATAAGAGGGAATTTTGAAAATAGAGACGGAGTCAAGCAGTAGGAAAGCCATGTGAAGATGGAGGCAGAGATAGGAGTGATACATACACTGGCCAAGGAATGCCACAGATTAATGGCAACTATCAGAATAGAAGAGGCAGGGAAGGAGTCTTCCCCTAGAACACTCAGAGAGAAGATGGCACTGCTGACACCTTGACTTTCAATTTCTAGCCTCTGGAACTGTGAGACAACACATTTCTGCTGTTTGAGGCCACCAAGTTTGGGGTACTCTGTTACCACAGCCCTTGGAGACTAGTACAGTGCTTTAACTCCTCCCTGCCTTACAGAGATCCTTCTGCTAACAGCTAGTCTAGAAAATCCAATTCACTAAAATATTGATAACAAAACATAAATAAATAAAACTATACCAATTGTTCAAAGACACTTTACTGAAAAAGAAAAAAAAATACAGCAAACTTTTTAGGAGCCAAAGAAAACTCACCCTAAAAATGTCATCACAAACAGAAGATTTTAATGTGACAGTTCAGTCTGAATTTAAAAGAGATCTGCTGTACAATACAGTGCCTCTAGTTAACAATATGGTATTGCACTTTACAATTTAAGAGGGTACATTTCATGAAAAGTGTTCTTACACAGACATGCGCACACACACAAGACGCGAATAGATATAAACTGTTTGAGGTGATGAATGTGTTTATCATCTTGATTGTGGTGATGGTATTATGGGTTTATGCATATTTCCAAACTCATCCAATTGTATATATTAAACAGGTGCAGTTTGTTTGTATATCACTTATACCTCAATGAAGCTGTCAAAAAGAATTCTAGCAGAGCCATGGCATCTATGAGGAGACATCACAAAACAAAAATAAGAAAGCACTTAGAAAATATGGCTAAAACATTTGGAGCTATAACTCAACAGTAAGATAGTGTACAATGGAAACTAGCAGAACTCATGAAAAACTAAAGAAAAAGACAACATATCTCCAAATGAAAGCTAAATTACAAGGTGCTCTTGTGGGAGTAGTTATCTAAGAAAGCATAGTAAGAGACATAAAAGATAGAAATGAAGAAAATGAAACAAACAAACAAAAAAGATAAAAAGGGATTAGAGAGAAAGTGATTTGGGCTAGAATGGCCTCATTGCAAATGAGGATTCTGCCTTTTTGCCAGGAGCAACAGCTACATTCTGTGGAGGAGTGACAGAGATTGCTTAGTATTAGAAAACAGCACTTTGTCTCTTGGAATCCCAGCAGCTGTCCTGTCTTTCTTCTGAGAGATGACTCACTTTTCCACTGACATCTGTTTCCTCTTGTAGCATTTCCTGGTCTTTGGTATCTCCTGTGTTCTCTGGAGGAGGAGCCTTTTGATGCGTACCTGCCTTCATAAACTTTTCCATGATGGACGTTTGTGAGGCTGAGTGTGTGGCAGGTAAGTGTCACCGAGGAACCAAGAAGAACCCAAATGATGTTCAAGGTCCCAGAGATCCTGGAGCATGCAAACGTGGGTACCAAGAGTTTTATAGGTAATTTCTACCAAACATTCAGGGAAAAAAATAAATAAATAAATCTCACGCAAATCTTTCAGGGAACAGAAACTAGAAAGGACTTTCTAATCACAAGGTTAATGTAACATTTATACCACAACCAGGCCAATGGTGTTAGAAATGGTAATTGATATTTATTGTCATTCGAAAACACAAATGCAAAATAATGAGAAATCTATAATATTAGCAAATAAAATCCAACAATGTTTTCAAGTTAATGAATCACTATCAAATTCAAATTATTCCAGTAATGCAAAATTGATTGAGCATTTGGAAGTGTATTAATACAATTCACCATATTGTTACTAATTGTATATTTATATGTATACAATCATTTCATTATACAAAACATTTGATAAAATTCTAAATGTATTAAACTTTTAAACTAAGAGTAGAAGATAACATGGTGTTTTATTGTTTCCATACTACTTTGTCTTAATCATTATACTTTTACAAAATATATTGTTATCTATGATGGCTAATACCTCTCAGTCTATTTTCCTTTTTAGGCAATTTATTATTGTTTTTGGCCCCTTGTTTTTCATTAAACTTGTTATATTATATTTAAAACCCTAGTGGAATTCTTAATCTAAGTGGTGAGTTCACTTGTAGCTCTGTTATTTAATGTAAACAAATGTGTTATATGTAGGCTATTATATGTATGCCACACGATATTAACTGAAAAAAACCTCAAAGTTTCCTGAAAATCTGAATGATAGATTAACATATGCAAATCAACTGGCCAAATAGAACATAGTGAACAGATAATAACATCTAATTCATGTTAGGATGGTTGATTACAAAAAGTTTAAAGTACTTAGTTTTATCACTCAACATAGATAATAAACTAAGCCCATAAGGTACAAAATGTTTATTCATTCAATTTCTAGGCAAGGTTATACGTGTTTTGTTTTGTTCTGTTGTTTTGAGACAGGGTCTCACTCTGTCAGCCAGGCTGGAGTGCAGTGGTGCGGTCACAGCTCAATGCGGTCTCAACCTCTCAGGCTCAGGTGATCCTCCTACGTCAGCCTCCCTAGTGACTGTGATTACAGATGTGTGCCACCACGCCCAGATAATTTTTTGTATTTTTTGTAGAGATGAGGTCTGAACTATGTTACCCAAGATAGTCTTGAACTCCTGGGCTCCAGTGATCTGCCTTCCTTGGCCTCCCAAAGTGCTGGGATCACAGGTGTGAGCCACCATGCCTGACCAACAAGGTCAGATTTGATCTTTTAACTGGGAATCAAAAAGATTAAAATCACATTTCATATTCTACCAGTGTAATCATCTATAGCAAGATAGTCATTTAGGAGTGTTTATAAAACACTATTTTATGAATTCACTATGACTCAAAAGTTACATATAACAAACCAGGAATTCTTAAACATCATTTTGCAACGATGGCTGATAGGTCCAAAATAATGACCATGGCTTTGTATCAGTCAGGGCCAATAAACTTGCACTGTTGCATTAGAATTCAGATCTGGCATATGTTACTACTTTCTCTACGTAACACAACAAAATGAATTATGAATGTTTCATAAATTTCCCATCTTTCCAGTTTTTAAAATGCATTATAAAGCAGATAATTGAAAAAAGTATCATATCCTATTGAGTTTTTGTTGTTGTTGTTGTTTTTTAAGTGGGAGAGGTAATCTCACAATATTTAACCACATAGCCATTAAATCAGGCCCAGATAAAAAGTGCAAAACATACTCTTGTAGGGAAAGTATTACCTTTTGATGGAAAAGCCAAATGTGTTTATAACCACACTCTTTTTGGATTTCACACAATGCCATGCCAATAGTGTTACAGAAATTGAAGACTAAATGTATCCCACATGAAAAGAGTCTCCAGAAGCACCAACTAAGCATCTGTAGCAGAACTGAGATTTATGAAAACAAGTACAGATTTTAGGAAAAAATATGTGAATTGCTTATATTTTATTTTAAAATATCTCTACCTAGGTCAAAGTGAAATTCAAAGGTACATGATATTCAACTAAATGCAACAAATTTCCTTTAATTCTAAAGTATACTAAATGAACAAGAAAGGCTTAGGTGCATATGTATCCTATTTCTATAATAGCAACCTAAAATACCTTATTATCTCATTATCTTCCACTATAGCTAAAATGCAAACCATTAGTTTTTGCCTTTTTCTTTCTTTATTCTTTAAATATGAAAATTAGAAATAAGAAGATAATTGATATTAATTAAAGCTTTATTTGTCTACATGTCATTGTCTGAAATCATCTATAAAACACAGTTACAAAAATGAATGATAGAAATTATTATTTCTTCTTAGTTCAAAATGTCAATTGTCACAGGGCACAAAACCAAAAGTGTTAAAAGAAACAGAGATAGAGAGAGAGAAAGGGGGAGGAGGGGAGGCTGTCTGTATCAACCATTAATGGGGTAATTAGCATTAGAATAACAAAAGTGGCCATTAGGTCACATTTTACACACTGAGAACTGGAGTAATAGCCTACTTAATGTTTTCTAAAAGGCACTAATAACATCTCTTCATGTTAATGCCACTTACTCAGGGGCTACATTGCCTAGAATTCTATAATTTTAGATCTAGTCCATTGTTTTCATAAAACTGTGCTCTTCCTGACTCCATTTCATCCAATTATCTCCTTGACTGGCACTATCCTTCAACATTCCTCTGGAAAGTTCTGCCCCTTATGTATTTGCTTTCCTCTCCTTTCTCTCCATTTCATTTTAGCAATAAGAACAATTTTTATAAAATATGAATCCGATCATGTAATTACTTTGCTTAAAACACTTCAGTAACTTCACAGTGTACTTGAATAAAAACTGAATTCTTATTTTGCTATTCTAGACCTCACAACTTGAACCACATCAACTTTCACAACCCCAGCATGGGCCACTGTTCCTCTTTCTCAGCAGATACCAGTCATACTCTCTCTTCCTATGAGGTGACAGTCTCCAATACATCATTTGTGCCTGTTGTTTGATTTTTTTATTTTGTTTTAATAATACCCATGATTTTTTTGAGATCCTCCCCTGATTAGTTTTTCATCTTTCATCAGGTTTAACTGAAACTGCATTCTCTTTCTACTCTAAATCAAGTGGACTCTATCTGTAATTCCTTTTTTAAATGTTTTTTAGAGATAGAATTTCACTATGTTGCCCAGGCTGGCATCGAACTCCTAGGCTCAAACGATGCCCTCACCTAGCTTCCCAAGTAGCTGGGAAGTGAGCTGCTGCACCTGGTGTATTTCTATAATTCTTTATCACCAAATACTTAATTTTTATGGTTTTAGTTACTATGTGTGTGTGTGTGTATATATATGCATTTATGTACACACTTTTTCATTGTTTCATTCTCCTGATTGAACAGATGTTTCATGAAGACAGGAGCCATGTGGGTCACCATCTTATGTCCATCACCTTGGACAGTTTCTGCCACATGGTGGACAATAAATACTTGTTGAATGAATGATTGAAAGATTTAATAATTTCAGTTACATATATATATACACACACAAACACATAAATATATATACACATATAAATACTGAGTCCAGAATTTCAATGTAAGGACATAGTCTCATAATTTTATTTCTATTGTCTTTGATATTTTTCATCTCTTTTCTGAACAGACTCTTAAAACTTTAACAAAAGATATTAAGTACATGTGATCCACACAAATACAATATACTTCCTCTGTAAAAGTTTTCTTTTCAGTGGCAATCAAGCCCCTGCCAAAGTAAAAGTTCCCTTTCTTATATACCTGTGCAATAAACATTTTTTAGTAGAAATGCTGAAAAATAAATCCATAAATCCTCACGCTCCCTTGAGAAGGAGCTTTTACAATAAGTGACTTATAAAGCCAAGACATGAAGAAATGTGTAAGTAAACTCACATAGTAAACCTTGTGTTTTTTTTTTTTTTTTTTTTTAATTGGGCTTTATATACCATAGTCCTCAGAGAGCCAAAAGAAATAGCAGCAAGGAGAAATACAATAAAACCTAGAGAAGGAAAATATTTGATTTGTGTATACTGGCGAAATAGATGTCACTTACTATCCTACTGATTGTACTGATTTTTATCACAGAGATTTTTGTAGTTTTTATATAAATATAACTTTGGAAAATTGTTTCATGGTATGTAATGAATTGTTGAATTACTGTGGTATATAGACCATGATCTGAATTTCACTTCTTAGATGTGGACTTAGACAAATTGTGTCATTTGTAAAATGTGAGTGAAAGCATCAAACTCAATGGGTTATTGTTGAGTTAGATAAAACTTAATATGCAAAGTAACTAGCACAGTTCTTGGCACAGAAGTCATACTAAAAAGTTATTGTTCTTATTAGTGTTTTGATATGGATACAAAAAGATGACAGGCTTCCAAAACCACAGAGACTTTGTTCCTGCTTTCCTTGCCTACTCCAACCCCAGACCATACAAAAAAGTGGCAATATTAACTGAATCTAGGTTCTGTTTCTAAGGGAATATTGTCTCTTCTGATCATTGAACCACATTCTCAAAGAATTTGAGGATACAGAATGTTAAATGTAGTAAAAAAAAAATAAAGCTATAATTATAAGTGCTGAAGAAATAATAAACAATGAAGAATATAAAAAATCTTGGAGTCTAAAGTCTAAAAGTATAAGTGGTGTTACCAAAACCTATATGAAAGAAAACAAAGCAAAGTAGATCCTTCATTTATACAAACCTAAGTATACTGCACACCTTCTGTATACTCTAAATTATGCTAGGCACAGGAAGTACTGCAGTTTTAAAAACAGATATAAACCTGCCTTCATGTAATTTGCAGTTTAGATATGGGAAGAATAAAACTAATCAAATAATCAAAATCAATTGTGTTATGAAACATAATTATTGAGATAAGTGCTGCTGAATTTTAGAAAAGGATTCCAAAAGTCATATAAAGCATAGAATACAATGAACTCATAATATGGGGACCTGAACTAGTGTTATAGGTGTTAAAAACTAGAAGTTGTGTATTTCATTACTGATGAATGGTGTGAGAGTAAAGAATGAGTGTCAATGAACCTAAAAATATGTTTAATATGTCAAAATAATATGTATTATTGAAAATAATATGGCAAACACAGTAAACATCATAGTCAATGGGCAAAAGCTTGAAGCATTCCTCTTGAGAACTGGAACAAGACTAGAATGTTCACTCTTATCACTCCTATTCAACATAATACTCAAGTCCCAGACAGAACAATCAGGGAACAGAAGAAATAAAAGGTATCCAAATAGCAAAAGAAGAAGTTAGGCTATTTATCTTCATTGATGATATGATTCTATACCTAGAAAATCCTAAAGATTCCACCAAAAGGCTACTAGAGCTGATAAATGACTTCAGTAAAGTTTCAGGGTACAAAATCAATGTACAAAAATCAACAGCATTTCTATATGACAATAACTTTCAAACTGAGAGCTAAATCAAGAATGAAATCCCATTTACAATAGCCACAAAATTAGTAAAATACCTAGGAATACAGCTAACCAAGACAGTGAAAGATCTCTACAACAAAAACTACAAAACACTGCTGAAATAAATCAGAGACAGCACAAAAAAATGGAAAAACATTTCATGCTTATGAATTGGAAAAATCAATATTATTGAAATGGCCATACTGCCCAAATCAATTTACAGATTCAATGCTATCCCTAGGTAACTATTCTAAAATTCATATGGACCCAAAAAAAAGCTGAAATGGCCAAAGCAATCCTTAGCAAAAAGAACAAAGCCAGAGGCATCACATTACTTGACTTCAAACTATACTACAAGGCTACAGTAACCAAAACAGCATGATACTGGTACAAAAACAGACACATAAACCCATGGAACAGAATAAAGAACCCAGAAATAAAGTTACACACCTACAACATTTGCTCTTTAACAGGGTCTACAAAAATAAGCAATGGGGAAAAGACTCCCTTTTAATAAATGGTGCTGGGATAACCAGCTATTCACATGCAGAAGAAGGAAACTGGTTCCATACCTATTACTATGTGCAAAAATAAACTCAAGATGAATTAAAGACTTAAGACCTGAAACCATAAAAATTTTAGAAACAAAACAAAACAAAACAAAAAAATGGGAAATGCCCTTCTCAAAATTGACCTTGGCAAAGAATTTATGGCTAAGTCCTCAAAAGCAATTGAAAGAAAAATTGACAAGTGGGACCTAATTAAAGAATCTCTGCACACCAAGAGAAACTGTCAAGGAAGTAAACAGGCAACCTATAGCATTGGAGAAAATATTTGCACCCTATGGATCCAACAAAGGTCTAACATCCTGAATCTATAAGGAACTTAACAAACAAAAACCAAATAACTCCATGAAAAAGTAAGCAAGGAACATGGACATCTCTCAAAAGTTGACATATAAGTGATGAGCACATGTATGAAAAAATGTTCATCATCAGAGAAATGTAAATCAGAACTACAATGGGATACCATCTCACATCAGTCAGAATGACTTTCGTTGAAAAGTAAAAAAATAACAAATGTTGGCAAGTGTTTTCATGCTGCTGATAAAGACATACCCAAGACTGGGCAGTTTACAAAAGAAAGAGGCTTAATTGGACTCACAGTTCCACATGGCTGAGGAGGCCTCACAATCATGATGGAAGGCAAGGAGGAACAAGTCATGTCTTACATGGATAGCAGCAGGCAAAAAAAAAATCTTGTTCAGGGCAACTCCCGTTTTTAAAACTCTCAGATCTCATTAGACCCATTCACTATCATGAGAACGGCACAGGACAGACCCGTCCCCATAATTCAATCATCTCCCACAATATGTGGGAATTCTGGGAGCTACAGGATGAGATTTGGGTGGGGACACAGAGCCAAACCATATCATTCTGCTCCTGGCGCCTCCCAAATCTCATATCTTCACATTTCAAAACCAATCAGTCCCCCAAAGTCTCAATTCGTTTTGGCATTAACTCAAAAGTCCACAGTCCCAAGTCTCATCTGAGACAAGGCAAGTCCCTTCCACCTATGAGCCTGTAAAATCAAAAGCAAGTTAGTTACTTCCTAGATACCATGGGGATACAGGCATTGGGTAAATACAGCCAGAAGGGGCTACAGGCCCCATGCAAGTCTGAAACCCAACAAGACAATCAAATCTTAAAGCTCCAAAATGATCTCCTTTGACTCCATGTCTCACATCCAGATCACACTGATGCAAGAGATGGGCTCCCACAGCCTTGAGCAGCTCTGCCCCTGTGGCTTTGCAGGGTATAGCGAGACTGAAGAGAAAGGGAACACATACACTATTGGTGGGAATGTAAACCAACTCAGCCACTGTGGAGTGTAGTTTGGAAATTTCTCAAAGAACTGAGTTGAAATGTCATTCAACACAGCAGTTCCCTACGGGTGTATACCCGAAGGAAAATAAGTCATTCTACCAAAAAGACACATGCACCCATATGTTCATTGCAGCACTATTCACAATAGGAAAGACATAGGATCAACCTAGGCACCCATTAACTCTGGATTGGAAAAAGAAAACGTGATACATATGCACCATGCAATACTATGCAGACATAAAATAAGAATGAGATTATATCCTTTGCAGTAGCATGAATACAGCTGGAAATCATTATCCTAAGCAAAATATCACAGAAACAGAAAACCAAATACTGCAAGTCCTCACTTATAGAGGGGGGCAAAACACTGGGGATACATGGACATAAAGATGGGAACAGTAAACACTGGGGAATACAAGAGGGAGGAAGGAAGAAGGTAAGGTTTGAAAACAACTACTTATTGGGTATTGCGCTCATTATCTGGGTTCTGAGTTCAGTCATGTCCCAAATATCAGTATCATGCAATATACCTTTGTAGCAAACCTGCACATACACTCCCTGATTCTAATATAAAAGTTGAAAAAGAAAAAAATAGTTCACAAAAATTCCAAGAGATCATGATAGACTACATGGGCCATAGTATCAGGAATACTAGGAAGAAAACAACACTTAATGGAAACTCAAAATAGGCAAGTCAATGTGATAGACATAGAGGGGGAAAATGCTGAGAAAAGGCTGTAGTGATACAAGAACCATGAATAGGATGTGAGCAACCATCCAATCTAACTTAGCAAACAATAAGACACCAGTCTCTATTATTTTGTCAACTTAGGCACATGGCTTGACTCCTATTGATTTTAGTTTATTCACCAGAAAATTCATACTGTTGAAATAGCCAATTTACTACTAACATCAATTATCTCTGCGGTAGAGTGAAAGGTGTTGAAATTTTGAAATAGTATATTTTTGAGTGAAAATGTTCATCATTATCTCTTCTTTCCCTTCAGAAGAAAATCAAATAGCTTCATTCTGTAATGAACTCCAACCTCCCAGAGTTAAGGGAATCTTCATTGCTAGATGATCTTTTGACGGACAAAAAACCCTGAGAGAATCAACCGCAGTGGGTGTGTCATCTGTATAGAGAAATAGGCTAGCCCAATTTGGAAACTAGATAAGAGCTCTCATCTAAATGAAGGCAGCAACAGAAGACCTACATTTTTGACAAAATGATACACTGCAACCTAAATCCAAGTGGAATTTTTTATAATAGGCTTCAGGTCGAACTCTAAATAATATAGCTCATAACTGTATTACTTTTGGGGCAAATTAGCAATGGTAAGGATATGCTTTCTAAATATCAGTGTGGTAATTATTTTGGCTTTTTCATTTTTTAGTTGAATATGTATATCCATATTCAATTATATTCAATTATATCATAAATATTTCCCAAGGCTACCAGAATAAATGAACAATCAGGATATCATTAAACAGCAGAACAATGTTTCTCTGCATGTGTCAGTTCAAATCCATTCCTCTACCTAAGAAGTGTGTGTGTGTGTGTGTGTGTGTGTGTGTGAAGTGAGCAGTAAGTTAATGAGGAAGAAGTTTCTAGAGTATTGGGTTTGTGTTAAGGTCTGATTCATTCCTCATGTCTCAGCCTGCCATATTTTTTCCATTACCATTGCAATTTTCTTTGGCCAACAGCCCTAGAAACTGGACAATATTCTGCCCAGTGCAGCTCCTATCCTGCTCAGGTGACACTATTTTCTAGAAAAGCTTTCTGGACAAGTAGATAGATATGGAACAAGTGAAATGGAAGCTGAGACCACATGTGCCAGAAATGGGAACAGTATATTTCACACTGTCCTTATCAGAAGGCTACTTCAGAGTTCAGTTTCATGAAGCAGATTGAACACATGTTCTCTTTACTATTCACACCCCTCTAAAATGACACCTTAAAAGTTGTTGCTGTTGTTGTTTTAAGATATAAATCCCATAAAAACAAAAAGAATAGTAAAAGAGGTATGTATAGACCAAACTTTAGAAACTAAGAGTAAAGCAATAGGGTGAATAGAAAAGTGGCATACGGACTTAGCAGAACAGAAAAAGCTGAGGGCTATGGTTGTGGACACCGTGTGGTGTCATTCAGATCCTCCTTCCCAAATGACCAAGATGTGGATGTACCTGCTAGGAGCACTGAGATAGACAACCCTCAATTCCCACATTGCTTTGAGAATAGCCTCAGCAGAAGAAAGCTGTCAAGTCCAAGAGCATATTGCCATCCCAAGGTATTCTACATATGACACATTGACATTGAGATACAGAGGCCCTGCCCCTCACTCAATCCTGAACGGCTGTTCTAACTACAGCTGGGAACAACTGGGGTCTTCATTGGAACTGCACTGTAATTGAACTTTGTCCTTTCCTTACTTCCTTCCCTCCCACTAGAGATGGTCTTAAAGGTACTCCTAGTATATGTCCTGCATATTTTCCAGAGAAATCAACTTGTAGAAGCTGGTTCCAGAAGTGATTCAAGAAAGTAGATGGCATATGTAAAGTTTTGGTTTGGATCCCTTGTCATCCAGAAGGCAATGAATACTTCCCATCACCATCGCAATTTTCTTTGGCTGACAGCCCTAGAAACTGGACAATATTCTGCCCAGTGCAGCTCCTATCCTGCTTAGGTGACACTATTTTCTAGAAAAGCCATCACTGATAGTGGACGTAATTGAATACCTGTCAACCTTGGCATCAAGCAGCGATGCGTGTGTTAAAAGTTTCACAGGTAGTGAACTGGAATTAGTATTTCAGGTCTAGGTACTGCATTAGCAGGTGCAATATATCTGGCAAGTTACACACTTTAGGTGCATTGTAACCATAAAGCAATGGAATTGGATACTTGTTGACAAGTGCAAGTGATACTTTCAGGGGGAAAACAATAACTAAAGACTGAGAACAACTAGTAGGGAATTAAAAACTAAGACAGTCAGAAGTCCTTCCTTTAGCCCATAATTTTTTTTTACTTTCTTTACCAGGCAGGCAGAGGAAGCTTAGAAAAAGGTATAGCACTTAAGAGTAGAAGAGCGCCAACAAAGGTTAAGCTCCCAAACACGTCATGTCTGTATGCCATGATCAAAGCCCTGGCTGGAAAAACAGGACTCTGGCACACAGGAGCATGTGGGTTGATGCACTCACAAATCTTGGAGTCCAGAATTCCTCTTTATACTCTGTTCCAGCAGAAATAGGCAACTGCTCCCTGTTGAAGCTTAGTGCTGCCCCATAGCTTGAAGATAACGGAGATCCTCGCCTACTAAATGAAACCATGCACCCCCACCCCAAGGTTATGCCCTCACATCCCCTCTTGAAATAAATAAATAGTGTCACGTTATTTGTTGTACAAGCTAAGGGAGAAATGGACCTCTGAGGAGAAGAAAATTCAGGATTCAGCTAACATGTATGTTTAGGAGCCAGGAAAATATAGGTGAGACTGGATTCTGAGTGTGCTAGACCAAAAGGAACAGAACAAAAGTTTAGGGAAAGGAAAGGCTATCACTATAGGACATTTTTGCAGAATATAGGATTTAATACTGTTGCAAGGACCTGCTGCTTAAGCTACCAGGAGGGTTCCAGAAGTAAGCAAAAGTGATTGCCCACATACAGTGAGGTGGAAGTGCCAGAATTACACTGGAAGAGAGTAGCAAAACATGATGGAATTGTTCTATATCCTGATTGTAGCGGTGGTTACATGAATCTAGTCATGTGTTAAAGGTCACAGATTATAAATTTAAAAATGAACTTTATAGTGTGTCAATGAAAACTTTGTCATAACTAATATACAGTCAGTTAATAGAAGAGAAAACAATGCTCTATCACATTACTTATGAAAGAAATGCAAATTCAAATAATAAGAAACATAATTTCTCACATCAAATCAGCAACATTAAACCGGTGGCAATACCAAGCATTGTTTTATCCTCATCTTCCTTACAAAAACACATTTAGATGCCCCAGAATGTAGTCAGAATTTACTTTTTTCTCTGTCTAGACACATTGTTTAAGTAATCAAAACCAGTCCAATTGAGAAATTTAAAATTTTGTATAGTTTCATCATAGATTTTTACATTAATTTTTGTTTCAAAATTATTGATTTCATAATTTTTATTTTTAAATTATTGAGTTAAAATATTATTTATTGTAATTACTGAGGTTTTGGTGTCCATATCTTAAATTCTGCACTTGTGGTGGGTGTATTAGTCCATTTTCATACTGCTATGAAGAAATACCAAAGAATGGCTAATTTATAAAGAAAAAGAGGTTTAATGGACTCACAGGTCCACATAGCTGGGGAGGACTCACGATCATGGCAGAAGGCGAAGGAGGAGCAAAGGCACATCTTACATGGTGGCAGGCAAGAGAGTGTGCGCAGGGGAACTGCCTTTTATAAAACCATCAGATCTCATGAGACTTATTCACTATCATGAGACAACGTGGGAAAAACCTGCCCCCATGATTCAATTATTTCACAACAGGTCTCTCTCACAACATGTGGGATTATGGGAGCTACAACTCAAGATGAGATTTGGGTGGGGACACAGCCAAACCATATCAGTGGGTATGTATCTCTTACTTTATGCTAGTGCCAGACATTAAATTCCACTTATATTCCATTTCATATATTTCTGTTCTACCTCCCCTGAATGCCAGGTTTTTGTTTTGTTTTGTTTGTTTTTTGAGACAGGACTTCATGTCTATCCCCCAGGCTGGAGTGCAATGGTATGAACTCAGCTCACTGCAACATCTGCCTCCCAGGCTCAAGCAATCGTTTCCCCCAGCCTCCCAAGTAGCTGGGACTCCAGACACACACCATCATGCTTGACTATCTTTCATATTTTTTGTAGAGACAGGTTTCACCACATTGTCCATGCTGGTGTCAAACTCCTGGCCTCAAGCAATCTGCCCACCTCAGCCTTCCAAAGTGCTGGGATTACAGGCATGAGCTACCACACCTGGCCAGATTTTTATATTTAATTATTCTATTGAGGTCTCCACTTGACTGTCTAATACACATCTCAAAAACCTAACATATCCAGAATTGACTCTTGATCTCCATACCACCAACAATTTGCACCAGCCTTTCTCACTTCAGTAAACTATCCACACTTGGCCTGTTCCAGGAATATTGCGATTCCAGTTATGTTAGCTAGGCACAGTCAACAGCGCGGTGTTGTGTTGCTATTCCTCCACATCCACTTACTTCCCTCCTCAATCTGACCATCTTCCATCTGAACATACAGTTGTTGCAGTTCTCTTTATCTCTTTCAACACAGGTTAATACGAGCAACACCTCCCCCACTCTTCTATGCTCTGTGACTATGCTGTTAGACCTACCCCTGTGTCCTAATTTTTATATATCTCCGGGTCCCAGAGTTTTTAGGACTTTGTAACTGTTCCCTAAATTCTAGGAATTCCAGGACTATATTATAGTATGTATTGCCTTAATATTCTCACATGCTCCTTCCTAGACACTAAAGTACATTTCATTCACAAAATTAATAGTGCTATTAATATATGGGAATGATGTAACACACATATATATAAAATTATCTGAAAAATATTTAAGACCAGATTTAAAATATTATGTTTAAAAATTTACAAATCTTCCTGATTATGAAGATGAATTGATTTTTCCAATCCTCCCTTTCATTTGAATTTTAATAATAGCAATAATATTCTGATTCTGAAAACCTCCCTTCCTCATGCCAACCCTGGGAGTGATTTCACACGGCATCCATATATAAAAGAGACTTATTTAAAAGGAAATGAAACCAATCAAAATGTCATTGGCTCAATCCCTGCATGCTGCCTTCCTGATATGTGTTATTTTTCTTCATACATTATCATTTTACTTGCAAGGTGGAGGTTTGAGAAAGCTTGATGATTGACTGAACCTGCCCACAAGAAATGCACTGTGTGATTGCTTCCCCCTGTGTAATATGAAAGTCACGGGGAAAATAAGATAAATCAATAGTTCTTTCTGCCAAGAACCTATTTATTATACCCCAAATGGTGTGCATAGCTGAGAAGGTATGTTTTTTATTTTGACAATAAGAGCAGTGTTTTGTTAAACCAACTTTGTAATCACTGGAAGATTTCTTTTTCTTTCAAAGCACCTTTTCTCTTGGAGTGTGTACCATACAATATAAACACATTAATCATCTCTTTGGCTATTTATTCATTCATTTGTATTCTCAACTTTTGGTGCCTCAAAACTCCACAAAGATTTTCTTTTATGCATTCTTTTTCCCTCTCCTTTCCTTTTCCACTTAGACTCATTGATCATTTTTCTCTTCCCATCTGAGCAGCTATAATAAGAACCAGGATGACTGGATAACAAAATAAACAATGTCAACTGTTACAAGCAAAAAACATACGTTTATTTAATGTAGGTTAATTATACAGCCACGTAGAACAGTGAAAAATGTGTCACTACAAAATATGCAAGCAAGCCATCGCTAACACAAAGGTCCTACCAAAGCACCCAGTTGTCAATTTTGTCATCTGACAGCACTAGAAATACCTTCAGGCTCTTTGTGTAACTAGCACATTCTTTTCCATTATTCACTAACAAGATAGTAATATCTTTCAATTTGTATTTTTTGCATTTCCATATCATTCATGAAAATCTGCATCTGCGGATAGGCAAAAGGTGGTTTAGACTTTTGTAGCTGTAATACCGTTTGTCTAAAGAAAAGTTCTAAGAAAATGTTCAAAATATTTTAAATACAAGCATGATTGCAGAATCCTAGTAGCATCTGATAATGTAATAACCTGTTGATTGATGTCTATTAAAGCTTTCACTATTGATGTTATAACCTATTGACTTAAACATTTCTAACAGAAAAGACTCTTAGCCTTTGTACATTTCACAAGAGAGGTAAACTTGTGAAATAGCCTTTTGAGTTCAGTCCATTGATGACTTTTTAGACCCCTAATACCATTTGAGAGCTCTAAATATTTTTTCAAACTGATGAAATAACTTATTCAAAGATTAATTAAACGTTAGAAATTAAAAAATAGAGGTAGCTAGTGAAATCAGTAAAAGTAACCTAAAGTCTAGTAATTATATTGAATATTGCTGTAAAACTTGTCTAATACTAATATAAATCTTATAAGAAATATGCACTATATTTTATTTCAGAGTATACAGAAACAAAATTAGTAATGTTATTGAGCTCCCAACTAAACCAGAGTGGTTTGTAAGGATCAAACTATTTAGTACACGCAAAGTGTATTAGAGCTGTAAATGGCACACAGTAAACACTTAATAGACCATGATGATTGAACGATGACAAAGTAATATCACTTTTTTATTTTTAATTTTTCAGATGGAATCTCATTCTGTCACCCAGGCTGGAGTGCAGTGGTGCAATCTTGGCTAACTGAAACCTCTGCCTTCTGGTTCAAGCGATTCTCCCACCTCAGCCTCCGAAGTAGCTGAGATTAAAAGCATGCACCACCATGCCCAATTAATTTTCATATTTTTAGTACAGACAGGTTTCACCATGTTGGCCAGGCTGGCCTCAAATTTCTGACCTCAAGAGATCCGCCCGCTTCAGCCTCCCAAAGTGCTGTGATTACAGGCATGAGCCACCTCGCCCAGTCAAGATTATCACTTTTAATAGCCAAGATTATCTCAATCTATCCAGTTATAAAGTGCAGGGAAGGAAAAGAACTTTAAAGTCTTATTATAACAGAAGAAGCCCAAAGTGTCCAATGTCAATTAGGCCTCAATAGTATGCAATCAAACTCTTTTCTATCCCTAGAAAACTATTTCTGAATGTTCAGTGGACCAATTTCAAATATTTAATCTAATACAACAATCTCAGCACACCTGCAGTACTCTGCAGTAATATTGCCCCTGCACAGAGGAAGTCATGCAGAAACCACTGTATTAAAATATTCTTAGTTTTATACACAAAATATTCTTTTCCATCTCAGTCTTTTTTTCTTATTCCAAAAAAAGGATAATTTTGCTATTATGTAAATAACTTCATAAACAGTGTATCACTTTATCAATTGTCCTTTCAATATCAACTTTTGAATATCTGAAGTCCTCTAATCAGCATTTAAAATGTGATAAACACACACCAGGGCCTATTATGGGGAGGGGGGAGAGGGGAGGGATTGCATTGGGAGTTATACCTGATGTAAATGACGAGTTGATGGGTGCTGACGAGTTGATGGGTGCAGCACACCAACATGGCACAAGTATACATATGTAACAAACCTGCACGTTATGCACATGTACCCTAGAACTTAAAGTATAATAATAATAATTAATAAATAAATAAATAAAAATAAAAAATAAAATAAAAATAAATAAAATAAAATAAAATGTGATAAAATTGGAAAAAATCCCCAACTCATTATAAAAGATCAGTATTACGTTGATACCGAAACTAGATAATCATTTAAAGATTTCTGAATTTTCAATATTGCTTGCCTACTGTCACAAACAGTGGTATGTTTTCTATTTGGATTTTTAAAAATTAATTATATTGAAGAATTATATATAGTAAAATGTACTAATTTAAAATGTACAGGCCAATCATTTTTGACAAATTAATACACCATGGGATGATTATCTCCTCAATATGCAGAATATCTACATCACTCCACAAAGTTCACCTGTGCCACTCTGCAGTGACTTTCAACCCACCTTCAGCCTAAAGGTGCTGAAAGTACCATAAGTAAATTTTATGCCAATCTAAGATGCACAATTATTGCACAAATCAGAGATGCACAAACCATTGACACAATAATAATAGAGAAATAATAATACACAAAGTCGAGCGGTATATTAAAAAGGTGTTTTATCAAACTAAGTAGCATTTTTTTCCAGATTTGTAACTAGGTTTAGCATATAATACAGTGAATGTGTGTGTGAGTGTGTGTGTGTATCTAGGTATATGCAATAAATTGTGGCAACATTTGCTGAGTGGACACATATTTTAACATGAGAACAAAGCCTATAATTGTAAAGTAAAAGTAATAAATCAACTGGAATATTTAAAATGTCCTCACATATTTTAACATGAGAACAAAGCCTATAATTGTAAAGTAAAAGTAATAAATCAACTGGAATATTTAAAATGTCCTTAAAACTAAAATATTTAAGTAACAGGAATGAAAAAAATTGCAATATAAACAACAAATGAAAAGATGATGCTGTTTCTCTTAGAAGAACTCCTAAAAGCCACAGAAAATTTTAAACATTTTAAGGGGAAAATCCACAATATATTAGAAATTTACAATATAAGAAATTAAAGACAGCAAAACTAAAATACACCTATTTGTCATCAAAGAGACAATGAAATTTTATTGAGCAAATACAAAAAAGAATAATAATATCCAAAGCTGTCACAGGTACACATTGGACATACAGTCTCAAATATTGCTGATGGAAATATGCAAATTTAAGTAGACAACAATTTGGCAACTTGTATTCAGTGCTCTAAAATAGATATACTCTGCATGTCCATTTCTAGAAATGTACCTTAAAGAAATCATCTAATAAGAATGCAAGGCATAGGTTAAGTATGTTCATAAAAAGACTCTTTCTAATAACAAAAACAAAAGGAAGATATTTTACTTGCTACTATTTGAAATATAGTAAACAGATGTGATATAATAGCATGTGGCTACTGCAGATTTCAGTGAGGGTCAATGCTTATTAATACAGACGAGAAAAGTATGTTGCTAAATGATGAAAATAGCTTTTCACAGAGTCTGCTTATTGTGTGAAACCATGCTTATAACAAAACATATTAGAATGCCCAGGGGAGAATAAGCTGTAGTCAACTGTACATTGGCATTAAGAATAAATTTTCATTGTTGCTGTATCACTTTCTCACTTTCTGTTAAAAGTTATAACGAACATTACATGATTGTGTATTTTAAAAGTAATTTGAAATTTTAAAAAATAAGTGGTTTAATTTTTGAAAAAGTCTTGCTGTGTGATCAGCCTATGATTTATTTTTTCTTTTTACAATAGCCAAATGAGAGTCATTTTCTGCTCAGTCTAGTTCCAGAATTATAATTCTAAACTTTCATTTGTTCTACTATATTTTTATGAAAAAACAGGGTAGTCATCAACAAAAGAGTCTCTTTTAGGTATGGAATTAATAACAATAATAAGAAGAATATTTTCTTAAGTTCATTTTAAATTGTTAAAAGAAAAACTTTAGACAAAATATATTTAACAGAGTTTATTTGAGCAAAGAACAATTCACAAATTGGGCAGCACCAAGAAGCAAAGGAGGTTTGGAGAGCTTCAGTCTGCATCATGGAGAATGTTTATAGACACAACACAGAACTAAAGTACAGAATAGCTTGACTAGTTACAGTGAGGCATTTGTCTTATTTGGACATCATCTGATTAATTGGTTGCCTATAATTGGCTGAAGCTCAGCTGCTTGTGATTGGCTGAGATCTGGCTATCTCTAACAAAAAATATACTCCTTATCTAGGTTTTGGTTTGTTGGCATGCTAGGCTAGGTTGCAGTTTATTAAATGGAAACTCAAAGTACAGAGACAGTCTCATGCCAAATTTAATTTAACAAAGTTAATATGACCCTGGTATTGTTCTAAGCACTTTGATATGTTAAATCACTGATTCCTAAAAATTACACTGTAATATAGGTAGTTTTATTATCCCCACTGTACAAGTGACAGAATTGAAGGACAAATAAGTAAAAATAAAAAAATTTTTTAAAAAGTGCCCAGGGTTAGTCATCTAATATGTGAAAACTCTGGAATTAGAACACAGGCAATCTAGCTTCAGAATCTGTACTTTCAACCATTACTATTGCATGTGTACTCTACTGCCCTACTACAGGTAACACACTTTCCCTTTGTATATATTTAATTTATAGATTAATAATAATATTTAAATAAATAAGTAATAACTTTTCTGCTATTTTGAAAATGCAGTTAGTGGCTTGCATAATAGAGTATCTTTTCATAATTAGCCTTACAGGTTATCTGAAAGACATGGAATATAATTTTAATCTACCGAGACTTGTTATTTCCTTCTCCTATTGAAACTAAATATATATATATGGCAGGGTTGCTTTTACTTCCTACAAAGACACTGATGAACATTTCTGGCCTCAAGGAATAACACAATCACCAACCACACATATATTTAAACAGAAACATAAAATTTGACATATATTAACCAAAGGTTTTTGATACAATTCTAGATATTTTCATATTTAAATACTTGTATAAAGTCTTAGAAATATAAGGGTAATTATTTTTATTATCTGAAAGAGCATAAACACATTTATTTGAGCAAAGAACAATTCACAAATTGGGCAGCACCCAGAAGCAAAGGAGGTTTGGAGAATGCCCAATTCTCTTATTAACAGCCATCTCAGTGGGTTTCCTGAAGTATATATTAGTCAAGCAATATAAGTAGAAATCAGAACACAAAGATACCATTAGCTGGAATAATGTCTGGAACTATAATTTTTGTATGCACTCTGAACCAGAAGCCTAAGTGGAGTCTTCACTTCCCACTAAAACCCACATATGATTCTTGGGATATTATTAAAAGCCTCTGATTGGCCACAAGTAATAAAGAAATCAAGGGAGAGAGACAGAGAGTCAATCTACTGGCCAGGCTATCACAAGACCAGGCCATCTTAGCTGACCTGCTAGTTAGGTGGGGTAAAAAAAGAACTATAGGCATTATCTGTACTTATATCGTAATACACACAAACTTTGGAATAGACAACATAAGCAATATTGTCAGCGACCGTAATCCCTTTGGAATCAGAGAGCAGAGGGAGAGCAATCAAGTAGATGGTGCTAGTGGCAGATAGAGACACTATCCCGTATAGGAAAATGTCTTAATACAAAACTGTCAAGGAAAACAATTATCATCATTCCTGTAGCTTCACCTGTTTTTTCCATTAGCCCCTAGGCTCAGTTGGCTATCACAGCAAAGGCACCATGATTTTACTCTTATTCAAGGCTTCATCAATATAAATAAGCCTACATTAATGTCACCTTTTTCTTTTTTCAACATAAATGCTAATAATGAGTTCCTGACTCACCCCTCAGGTTCAACCAAAATTTTCCTCCTTTATTCACCAGCTGATGGTGAGTTTGATGTAAGACTCAAGAGGTAGTAATGTGCAAGGAAAGGACATGTGGCCAAGGTGGTCTTTGAGGTAAATATTAAAATAACTCAATGTGTAGAAGTTTGGGAAGTTTCATTTGCAAGAGCAGCTCTTGGTAAGAAGGGCTTATTGAAAAGTGAAGAGAAAACAGAAACCAGAAGAGAAAAGGGTCAGGTTTGTTGAAAAGGTTGTTTTCCTCCAATTATTTCAAATTTTTATGAATGCAGTTGTCTATAGTAGCCAATTTACCACCTTTGAATTTTGCTTCAACAAGGCTTCATGAGAAGTGAATGGAGATGGATGTCCCAAGAAACTATTTTATAGTGTGTTAGTCTAGAAGAGTGTACACATGTGCATTCAAAGCAGCACTGCAAACCATTCTCATAAGGAACCACTTTGTATAGTGTGTTAGTATAGAAAAGGATACATATATACATTGAAAGCAACACTTCAAACAATTCTCACAAGTGAAACAAAAAGCATGGAATAATTCACTAGGTAAAATAGTACAGTTACAACTTGAAATCTAGACTTGGTTTTAAAACTACCCTAACAGAAGCATTGAGTTATATTTAATATTTGTTTAAAAATGGTCTATTAAACATAGAAAAAAAACATATCTCTGTTGTGCTATTCCACAGTAAACCTTAAAGGATTAAGACAATATTAACCAGTTTAATATAATGTCCACCTACAAGAATCTTATTAGGAAACACATTTCCAGGGTTGGGTACACTGACTCACGGCTGCAATCCCAGCACTTTGGGAGGCCGAGGTGGGTGGATCACATGAGTCCAGGAGTTCGAGAGCAGCCTGGCAGACATAGTGAAGCACTGTCTCTAGAAAATTTTTGTTTTAAAAAATAAGCTGAACACAGTAGTGCACACCTGTAGTCCCAGGTACTTGGGAGGCAGAGGTGGGAGAATCACCTGAGTCCAGGAGGTGGAGGTTGCAGTGAGCAGAGATCACACCACTGCACTCCAGCCTAGGCAACAGAACAGGACCACGTCTAAAAAAAAAGGAAAAGAAGTAGAAAACATATTTCTTAAATGTGTTTAACTATCTACAACAATTGGAATGATGCAGTTTGCAAATATAATTATATATATACATATACTTTTTTTTTTTGAGATAAGAGTCTCACTCTGTGGCCCAGGCTGGAGTGCAGTGGCAGGATCTCATTTCACTTCAACCTCCGCGTCCTGGGTTCAAGTGATTCTCCTGCTTCAGCCTCCCAAGTATCTGGGACTATAGGCGCACGCCACTACGCCTGGCTAATTTTTGTATTTTTAGTAGAAACGGGATTTCACCATGTTGGTCAGGCTGGTGTCGATCTCCGACCTCAGGTGATCCACCTCCCTCAACCTCCCAAAGTGCTGAGATTACAGGCATGAGCCACTGCACCTGGCCACATTGTTAGACTTTTAAAACATTTTTTTTATATTCACAGAATAAATAAAATCAAATGATATTTCCATGAAGTTTACCATTAGTAATTTTAAATCACCTCCTTTAATTTACAACAAAATTAAACATTCTAAATGGCTTTTAAAACTGATTTATTAATATTAGTCTATCTGAGTCTTTGCTAGCAATCTTAAAGCAAATAGCAATCATGTACCCTTACACAGTGGCTTCTATGTTCTGGGTAGTTATAAATTTAATCCAAACTTCTACCCCAGGAAGTAGGTAGCTACTCATAGACTGAGGAACTGAGATTCTGGTAAGTGAAGTGATTTTCCTAACAGGACAAAGCTGGGATTCAAACAGGCTGCAGAGACTGCTCTCTTCAACACTGCGTTTTATAAATGGCCTCTATGGTGATATTGAATAAAAAATATAGATTAGGTGCATTGTAAGACACCATCTTTTCTAGAGATACTAAATTTTTTTCTTATTACCTAGTTCAGAACTGATGTAAAATATTTCATAGTTACCATTATTTCATGAATTTTTTGTACCCAAATGACTACTCCTAAATTACCTAACAATCCAGGGCCTATGTACTATACACAAATGCCTCTCCTCTCTCTCACACACACACTCAACACCACTTACGGGCTCAAGTGTACCTAGTGAGGAATGTATTAGGGCATGGGAAGCATATACACTAATATTGATAATGGTTATGTACTAAGGCCCTCAAATACAACAGGCAGGAGAGGACATTTAATAGAAGTACACCGAGAGAATCCTGAATTAGTGCTTCTGCCCATTGGGAAACTGTTCTTAGTTCATGCTCAAACACAGAAACCACTCTTCCCATCAAAACTAGTCAAAAATGACTCTTATATTATGATGACACAAAGAACTCAGTCCTTAGAAAAATGAACTTTGGTTCAAGACAGCAGAAAGAGAGAGAAATCAAGTGAGCTATTTTCTTATTTAACATAAGAGAGAAAAAAAAAAAACAAGGACAAAAACAAACAAACAAAACCTTCTCTCTGGCTTAATTAGATATGGATGGCATAGCCAACATGTTATTAAGCAGTATATATAAGGAAGTTGCAGACAACACACAAATGGCCTATAAGAATATAAAAAGCTGCTCAACATCAGTAGTAACTGGGGGAACGACAGTTAGATCAAGAATAGCAATTAAAATGTTTAGCCTTCTCTTCTCTTGCCCAATTAGTTCTCCTTCCTAAAGGAGTAATTATTCTGTTTATTCATTTGGTCCTTTTATTGTGCTGATGCATTCCTTCAAAAGTCCAGTAATCTTTGAGTATCAATAATGTTTGCGAATTAAGTCCTTTGTTGAATATTGAGAATGAATATTGGTAGCTGGGGCCAGTTTTGTTTCTGTTATATGAGCCAGTTTCCTGTTTTTCCAGTACCACTCCTTCCTGTTTTGGGAAACTGATAGTTGGTGAACTGTGTGTATGTGGAAAGGAGACAAACTAATTTTAAAAGGCACAAGCAGGCCTTGAATTGGGATCCTTGGAAAAAGACTTTTCCAACTCCATGGAATGTTAGATGCAGACAGTTCTTTGGGGAATCATCTCAGGGGATACAGCTGGGAGGAACTGAGCATGGCTGCATTTAGACAGGGGCTGAGTCACAACCCAGTGGCAAATGAGACTTTGGCTGATTCTACGGGAAGTCTAGAGCTATTGCTCTTCAGAGTTGTTCCAAACTGCTGCAAGAGGAGAGGACCTTGTTTATATGAAATAATCATTCATTAGCCAATGACTGCCACCAGGAGTAGGCATTATCTTGGGCAAAATGGTTTCCTTGGAAATTTTCCAGTGGACACTCGGTAGTGAGCCATCAGCCCCCGATATTATCAGTGTTTGGGGGATAGGTGTGTCTGTGCTGAAGAAGAGATCTAGTTATGACACCACAGTATCCATTAGGTCAACCACTTGTGTCTCTCAACTATCCTTCCTTTTCATAGTGAGTTCCTTACATCAGAGGACGGATTCCACAGGATACAGATGAGTCTCATATCCCCAGATTTTCTGTTGTTGAGAGAACTGCAGCCTCCACTATTGCTGTTGATCTTCCTTAAGGTCATAAGGGAGAATCACCCTCTTCCTTCACCACCCATTCTGCATTTTGCTCACTCTTTCCTGGCACCACTGTTGGTATAGAAGGTTTGGGCCCCTTTTTATTATGCCAATCTCAGTCTGTAGTTATTGAATGGTTTCATTCAATATTAAAATGAAGTATCAATGGAGACTCAATGCAGCATCTGACCCTGTTCTTATTGTGAAATAAAAGTCCTGTCTTTTCCTGACAATCAGTGTCAATTATCTCTGTGAGTATAGTAACCCTTTTCTTCATCTGATGGCTTTTAGTATGAGGAGGTTGAAGTGACCAGAGAGCAGTCATAGCTTGAAGTTTGGCAGGACTCTTCCAGTGCGCCCTAATATAAGCACTATAAGATGACCTACCCAGGAGTCAAGCAAAGGTTCTCTATGTACCCTTAGGTGTGAGCTGAGGCAGAGGCCACTACAGTCTGCAGTCACGGGACATCTGTACCACCTGCCTATGCTGTTTATTCTGATTCCACTTCTGGCCGATCCCGGATGTGCCCTGTCTTAAAATGGATTGCTGCTGGGTGTGCTGCCCCTTGTGATTTAGTAAACTGGAGAATAGCTCTGATTTCGTGGGTATTTGACATCCCACGGTCAGAAACTCAATTGATCCCAGGGCCCAGTATCACACAGAAGCTGATTTAAAATATATATATATATAGTTCTCCGCTCCTGATAACAAGATTTTTTTTTCCTGCAGAACAAAGGGATCTACATTGTTACACTGTAATTCTATTGGAGCTTGCCATAAACCCAAATGGCATTTTTCCCCATCTAAGTTACATGTAATAACATCAACCTGACTGCATTGAATTAGCCAAACAGCAGGGCACTTTGCACAACAACCTGGATCTGCTGACAAGCCCTTTCTTGCTCTAGGATCCATCCAAGATGGAAGTCATCTCTGTGATATCATTGGCAAATGGATTGGAGTGGTCATGGAAAGGGTGAAATATGCTGCCTCCACAACTTAAGAGGCTTGCCTAGTGCTATATTTCTTTGTTAATGGTGAAAGGAGTGAGAGCTATTTTTCCATAACTGAAGAAGATAATCTTGGCATGTCCCAGACAACTGAATCCCTAAAAACCTTACTGATGTGGTAGACTCTTGTATATTCGTAGGGTTTATTCCGCACTTCCAGGAGCACACATGTTTTACCAACACACATGCTACTTCTTGATCACCTATACTGATGAGCTGGTGAGCTTAGCAATGTATATAGTGAAGATCCATTTATACCATATTGTGATAGAGGATGGGGGACTCAGGAAAAAGCCATAAATATGTAATATTTTCCATTCAACATGAATGAAAATTATGTAAGTGAAGATTTGATGAGTTTTAACATGTGAATACACAGGAGAAACTATTCCCACAATCAAGGTAATGAAGATATCCGTATTAATTTCAAGAGTTTTCTCATGCCCCTATGGAATTCTCCATCTTGTGCCTACCCCAGTCCCAGACAATTATTGGTATGATTTCTGACACTACAAATTAGTTACATTTTCTGTCATTTTATGTAAGTGGAATCATACAGTTTGTAGTTTTTTTGTCTTGCTCCTTTTACTCAAAATAATTACGGTGAGATTCATCCATGTTGTTGCATTGATCGATAATCCATCCTTTTTTGCTGAGTAGTATTCCATTGTGTGGATACATCATAATTTGTTTATCCATTCTCTCACCAATGGATATTTTAGTTGTTTTCCATTGTTGGTTATTACGAATAAAACTACCATGGACATTCAAATGCAAGTTTTTATATGGATGTACGCTTTCTTCCCTAAAATAAAGGTGTATGAAAGGAATGGCTGGGTCATATGCTAGGTGAATATCTAACTTTTTGAGGAACTTCCAAATCATATTCCAAAGTGATTTATCATTGTGCATTGTCACCAGCAGTGTATGAGAACCAGTTGCTCCACACCTTCCCCAAGACTTAATGTTGATAAACTTCTTGATTTTACCCATTTACTGGGAGTGCAGTGGCATGTTATTGTGGTTTGAATTTGCATTTCTCTAATAACTAATGATGCTAAACACCTTTTCTGGTAATATGTATATGTATTGTAATATGTATATACATGTAATATGTAATATGTATGTAATATGTAATATATGTAATATGTATATGTATGTAATGTGTATATTCTTGTTGAATAATGATAGTTTTTTATATTTTCTAGATACAGTTCCCTTTTGACTATATATTAGCAAAATATATTATCTTAGGTGATGGCTTTGCTTTTTGAATGTTCAAAACAGGTCCCTATGAAGAACAAAATTATTTAATTTTGATGAAGTCCAATACATTGACTTTTTAAACAGTTTGCATCATGTTTAAGAAATCTTTGCCAAACTTAAGGTCACTAAAATTTCCTCCTGTTTTCTTCTGAAAATCAGGTAGCCTTTTGTCACTATTTTTAGGACAATGATCCATTTAGGGTTAATTTTTATACGTGGTTTGAGGCAAGGGTTGGGGTTCATATTTTAACATATGGCTTGTAAAATTTTTCAGCACCATCTATTGAAAAAATACTCCCTTCCCTCATTGAACTGCCTCTGTAACTTTCCTTTGTCTTCACATGCATGGGAAGTTGTGACTGCAAGCCAGGCATTTTGAATTTTAATTTGCTGGGTGATAAATATTGCTAATTATTACAAAAATGTTGACTTTGTTCTAGAATGCCCTTAACCTACTTGAAAATTATTTAATCCTTTTGAGGCTTACTAATAAACCTTACTTACTAGGTGGGACCAGAGCAACCTTTAGTCTAGGGCTAATTTTTCTTGCTGCAGAGGCAAAAAACTTCTGAATCCTCTCCCCAGCACCCTATAAATTACGTTTTCCTTCCTATGTGAGCTCCGGGAATCATTCCTTTTGCTCTTTTTAGGTGCTTCTTTCTCTGACCTCAGGTAATTTCTTTGCACACATTTGCCAATGAGTAGTCAGCTAAATAATTGAGGGAAACCCTTGGAGCAAATCTTTCTCTCTCTCATCTCTATCTCTATCTCTATCATCTCTATCTCTTTCTCTTTTTCTCCCCTCTCTTGCAATCTCTATCATCTCTATCTCTTTCTCTGTCTCTTTTTCTCCCCTCTCTTGAAATCTGGCCTGTCAATTCCAGTCACTTTCACCTCCCCAGCCCCCTACTTTCTTCTCTTCTCAGGATGATCACTGGCCCCATCTTGGTCCACCTGCATCCCTGTTCTGCAGCAAATAAGCTGGGCAGAAGCTGAGGCACCTGTGGGCTTCCCCTCATCTGTTTCCCTTCTCTTGGTGATTACTGTGCTGCACTGCCTGATGTCCGATTTCTGAAAATACTGTCAAATGTTTTATTTTTCAGGTGGGATGGTCACTCTGGTTCCCATTACTTCACCTAGGTCAGAATTAAAATTTTGTTCTAGGCTTTTACCACATTCTAGTGGAAACCTTGCCATCCAAATCCGTTGGTTCCATTTCTCTGGCATAATGGTTCTCCAAATGTAGTGGGAAAACTGGAGAAATGTGTTTGAAATACAGAATCTAATGTTCTGCTCCCAGAATTTCCACTCAATAGATCTGAAACGAAATCAGGTATCTGAATTGTTAATAAGACCATCATGTGAGTCTGATACAAGAGGTTAACAAACCATAGTTTGAGAAACTTGCTTTATGGTGAGTTTTTTTTAACTTGGGTAAAAATGACTCAGCACTTGCATACGGTGAGGAGGGCAAGGATTTTGGCAGTATTTCTATAGTTAATTCTTTGATAAATAATCATGATTATATCCCCATTTTCCACTCCAAATGCTTAGTGCCTTCTTATCCAGAGTTTGGATCCCTTCCATAGCTGAGCAGGCAGAAGCACTTTCGCATGCCATCTAACCACTCTCTGTGTTTGTTTCATGTTTAGATTGTCACTCTGACCTCATCTGTTACCTTCCTGAAAATTTTCAAAATCCCTGAGCTACCAGTGACTTTGTCTCATTTTAAGAATCGCTATGAATGCATTTCCTCAAATACACTTTCCTCAAACACGTTTCCATTGGATTTGTTGGAGGAATACAGTAAGGACAGACTCAGTGCTGTACTTTCAACTGAAAGATACATGGTTTTTAAATAGCATTACAAGTAATCTTTTAAATGAGTGATTTCTTGTTATTTGAGTGAGAGATTTCTACATTTTTCCACCAAGGCAACAATGGCGTTGATAATAATATTTACATGTTCTATAGTGACGAATCCTTTTTCTAACATTTTATGCTTATGACTGAACTTTCTCCTTAGAGCATCCCTAATACAAGGACATTTTTGTCTTATTTTACTAAGGTAGATTAGATAGCTTACTGAAAACTGTCTAACTTATTTTACTAAGGCAGGTTAGATAGCTCACACACATGGGCAGGAATAAGATTCTGTGTTTTCCTATTTAAGGATCACTGAGGCTTACTTGTGTGGTTTCATGTTTGTGTGTTTGTTTGTTATTTATGTTTAAAAATCATATGAATTCATAAAACATTAACTACTGCTGAGGTCCGCATTGCTGCAAAGTTTTGAGGGTGAATACAATTAAATAATCCTGTTGGGCATTTTAGGCATTGGTGTAAGTGATTACTACATACCAACTCATTTGGCCTTCACAAGAAAGTTATGAAGTATGGATTATTGTGATTGAGATTTTATTGATGGAAACACTTCAGTACAGAATAATTTGATCCAGATCACCCAGTCAGTAGTTGTAAAAGCCCACACCCAAATCTAGGGAATTTCTTCCAGAATCTCTGTTTTTAACATCTATACTCCACTGGCTCTTACATTGAAGAAATTCTCTGTATTCAATCTAAAGAATCATTTTTTGAAATGATCGACGCAGTATTATAAATACCATCAGGTCATTTTAAACAGGCTGCTTCACAAAAATACTATTTCACCAAACCTCTGATTGGTCTCTTCAGTGACATTATATGACTCAGACTTTTGCAGCCTCTGTTATTTTTAGTCATCTTCTTGTCACTTGGGATTTAAGTATTAGGTTTGAATATTGATCTCCATTACCAGTCAAGAGGCATTCTATTGGAATCTTAAACTGACTTAGCAATAAAAACAAAATATAGAAGTCTACCTAGAAAATTATTATTTCAGCATTTTCTTGGTTAAAAAATGGTCCTGTGTGTATTTAAGCACTATGGTTTAACTTAAGTCTTCATTTTGATGCTGCCTACCTTTTTTTTTTTTTTTTTGAGACGGAGTCTTACTCTGTTGCCCAGGCCAGAGTGCACTGGTGTCATCTCAGCTCACTGCAACCTCCACCTCCTGGGTTCAAGCGATTCTCTTGCCTTAGCCTCCCGAGTAGCTGAGATTACAGGCATGCGCCAACACACTCGGCTAATTTTTTTGTATTTTTACTAGAGACAAGGTTTCACCATGTTGGCCAGGCTGGTCTCAAACTCCTGACCTCAGGTAATCCACTCGGCTCAGCCTCCCAAAGTGCTGGGATTACAGACGTGAGCCACCGCACCCGACTCTGCCTACCTTTTAAAGCAAAATTTATGACTGTAATGCGTCCAGTGGAACAGCTGACAGGTGACAAGATGAGGACCAGATTTAAAGAATTGTTCAAATGTTAATAAGAGACTTTAACCAAAAGGTTGGTTGGGGACACATCTAGTTATGGATAGATTTACGAAACTGGCATCATAAAGTATTCATAGAGCCTCTAATTTGTTAAAAAAAATGAGTAGCATACTGCACCACTTTGATTCTTGAGAGGATGTTACAAGAGATAGAAATAGCTGTAATAGTGGAAGAAAAGTTAACCGTTACAAATATTACTTACATCCAGATTGATCTAGAGAAAGCAACCGTCATAAATCCCTGATAATTGTAAAAATAAATGATAGATGAAGATATGCAAATATTGAATGAAAAATGGAAAGTCTTTTTATGTTCCTTTTGTGTCTCAAACATGTCCTGGAGGTTTAGAGCCAGCCTATTTCATAAAAGATATCTTTAGTAAAATAGAGATATGCAGAAGGAAAACCAGGAGAAGATTCTTATCCAGGATCAGGAAGGATTTTTCTATTATCTTAAAACATCAAACGATTTCTTTTGGTGGACACAGTGTTATATCCCTACACCGTGAGTTCTTGGGGACTTTCATTGGTGTGATGGCAGCACCCAGCATTGCGGGCAGGTGTCCAACATGTGATAGGAATTAAACCAAAATTGTCCAATAAACAAATTCACATCACTAGTTTTAAAATTAGATTTGTTTGCCTATGAAAGGTATATAATAATAATAATAATATATGTTTTACAAGTTATTGGCTGGGAAAAACATTACTTTAATGTATTTTTTCTCCTTCCATATTTCTTTTCTAATAGAGAAATATTTATTGCCTCATGAGGCACATCTTTTCAAATAGTATCCGAATTTATTTCCACAAACCCATTTACAAGTAAGATCTAGTAAGATAGAAAAATATCTGATTGCATATCTCCAAATTTCCAAGTATAGTCATCTCATTAACGTGGTTCTTAAACAACACAATACAGAAACATGTTTGTCATGTAATGTCACTATAGCATGGTTTTGGCTTCAGCAAGAAGTAATTTTTCCAGGCATTAATGGAGAACTAAATTTATAATATTCTGGCTTTTGTGAAAGAGCACAGCTTTTCAGAACTATAATAATTTTTATTTTAAAACTAAAAATAATGCTATTATAAGCTGTCAGAAATTCAAGGTATGCAATTTAGTTGGCTGTCTTTTTGTTCATTTTATTTTATTTTGTAACTAACCAACCATGTTTGTGTTTGAGATAGTCTTTGACAACCACATTGAAACAGGAGAAAGGGCACTGGCTGGGAGTCAGGAAATGTGAATGTTTCCTTAGGTAACTGTCATCAGTAAAATGAAAAATAAAATTGAATTAGAACACCTCTCATATCCATTTATAAAGAGGTTTTTTATAATATACATACTTATTTGAGAATACATGAACACAGGGACGGGAGCAACCCATGCTGGGATCTGTCAGTGGTGGAGAGGGGAGGGAGCACATCAGGACAAATAGTTAATGCATGTGGGGCTTATCCGAGGCGGGTGGATCACGAGGTCAGGAGATCGAGACCATCCTGGCTAACATGGTGAAACCCCGTCTCTACTAAAAATACAAAAAACTAGCCGGGCGTGGTGGCGGGCGCCTGTAGTCCCAGCTACTCGGAGGCTGAGGCAGGAGAATGGCGTGAACCTGAGAGGCGGAGCTTGCAGTGAGCCGAGATCGCGCCACTGCACTCCAGCCTGGGTGACACAGCGCGAGACCCTGTCTCAAAAAAAAAAAAAAAAAAAAAAAAAAAAAAAAAAACCTAGATGACGGGTTGATAGGTGCAGCAAACCACCATGGCACACATATACCAACGTAACAAACCTGCATGTTCTGTACCTGTATCGCAGAACTTCAAGTAAAATAAAAATTATAAATAAATAAATACTTATGAAATATAAATAGAGTTTAGATAATACATAATATAGCACCTAACAGAAAATAGCCGGCTGAATGTAGAAAATAAGGAACAAAATATAGATGTGGAAGAAGGATAACTGATTTGAGGATTCTAGATCCAGCACCATCCCATGCTCATATAGTATCGCCTTTGAAGTCCTATGTGACATGTGGATCCCAGTCTTGTCATCTATAAAATGATTGAATAGTTTGGTCCAGATGATCTCAAAAGTCCCTTTTAGCTCTCAAAATTATACATTCATTATGATTCATATCAGGACACTGTGTCTCTCCTCTCAGATTGAACCTCTTTTCTGACTTGAGGAAGGTTACATCTTTGAGTAGTTTTGTAATTAGACATGATTTCAGAAACAAAATTGTCAGTCCAATTACACAGCTCTTGAAGCATGTTCTCTGGTTCGATCACATTTTGAGCCAAGACTGGCACTCCAGCAGATGGCACTGTGCCATCACCACGGGACCAGCCAGCCCTTAAGTACAAGCACTCATCGCTTACTCAGAAGTCTTAATCATCTGCAGTAATCAGTAGCGCCATGCTCTTTTTCTTTATTATTATAAGCTGAATTTAATACTTGCTAATTTGAATAATTATGTGCTGTTTAATTCTCCACTGTGCTGTCAGGTGGATAAAAGTTGAAAGAGGAGTTTGCTAGTTCTAAACCGTCACTAAATAACAGGGCAGAGGCAATGAAGTTGTCTTTTCCCCAGAGGAAGGATAATCGAATCCTACCTTCCCTGAAGGCTGCTGGACCAGACACTGAGACCATGCACTCTGTGAAGGCAAGAACCATGCTGGATTCATGTTTGTATCTCTATGCCCTAGCTTATTCGGAGGTGCTTAATAAAGCCATGGAATGGGTTAAAAACAGAATATAGGATTACTGACATAGGGTGTGGATAGATGTGGAGATGATAATGTGTAGCAATTTTCTTCCAGTACTTCAAATTTTAAAGAAAAGTAGGAGGTGCAGTGATCAGCTGAGAGGGAAGATAGAGGAAGAGGCATTAGAAGTTCAAAGGCAGAGAAAAAAAAATGTGAAATATCTTTTAGGAGAGTGGGAGAATGTACAAAATAGATTAGAGTAATACAGTATGATTCCTGAGCATGTGGTGTGATGACTGGTCAGTTTGAAAAACAGGCTGAAGTTTTTGGTTCTGATTTAAAATGAGAAGAATGAAGCCGTGAATTTAACTTCAGCTACATTCTAGGGACAGGCATGGTATAGGCAGAAAGTTTGACATAGCCATTTTTGAGATTTACCTGACAAGAACCAGGGAGAAAAATGGGATCGAGAGAGTCAAGGGTAACTGCAGTAATTGGCCATGGAATTTAAGATGAATAAAGAGAAAAATAGAATGTTAGGGAATGAAAATGAGGGAGGACCTATGAATTGGAGGTCCTGGTAGTGTTGAAAGACTGTTAAAGTGTTAGATGAAGTCAGGTGAAATGTTAGTGGTGGCAGTCAGCAAGAAATGTATAAAACTGAAATTATGGAGTGGTTGCAGTTATTGGCAATGACAAATCCTAGAATATGACCACCAGAGTTATGACTGAGAGAGGGTGAAGGATAACATTACTGAAGGAGAGGAATCTTAGAAAGTAAGAGGCCGATGTGTTATAGAAATATTATCCATGTGTATCTTAAAATCAACAGGAAGAAAGTCAGAAGTAATGTCAGAGAGTAATAGTGAATAAAAATGTAGATCATCAAGGAATCAGTGAGAATGGGACAAGGGCCCTCTTAGATGATAATCATGTTGAGGATACAATCTAATGAGTTGATATTCAAAGACAGGGGATTTTAGGGAGGAAGGAGGGAGAATGGTTTGAAAACAACCAGGAGGAATAATAAAGACATTTCCTCAACACATGCTCTTGGATATAAAAGTCACCACTTAAGAGGGCTGCAAAGAAAGCAGAACAGTCAGAAGACCCTGAATTCTTGGAGCAAGAAGGTGAAATAATCACAGAGGAAGAGCATATTGTAATCAGGCAAGAGCATACATAACATTTGATAGCAGTGAGCCATAATATCTAGAGGAAATCATGAAAAAGCTTTCAGAATTTATGAAAGAATGGAGAAAAGGAGTAGAACAGAGGATAGTTGACCTTTGTGAAAATGAGTGTAAAAGATGAGAGGTGATTAACATTAACAGGAAAAAAAGGTGTAATAATATTTATAAGTCACTGTGGATTCAAGGAAGATGATAGTAGTGAAGCTTTGGATGTTGGGGTAAAGGAAAGAACAGGTGTCTGGATTCCTTTGTTGACACTTATTAATGGAAGTAAAGAGATCTGTGGAAGCTGTGTTCACTCCCACTCTATGACAGCTTGCTGAGCTCTGTGGATGAGAGTATAAGATCCTCACTTTTACCTGTGGGTTGCTTGAAGGGTGAGCTGAAACATCAGTGCACAGGTTCTGTATTGAAGGCTGATGATGGAGTTTAAACTTCTCAGGAGGTCATTTGTTACTCTCGGCATAGCAGGGGCCTACTCTTCAATGGTGATGGGTATAGAAGGTTCTGATGAAGGTTCTGATAGGTATAGAAGGTTCTGAATTTTTCCAAGAAAATTTCCGTTTTCTTTTCCTGGAACTTCTATTATTTGGATGTTAGACTCTCCTGCAATGATCTTCTAATTTTCTTGTCTTTTCTTCTGCTGTTTTTATATATTTGCCTATTCTTTCTAAAAAATTTCACCAACTTGATTTTTTTCTACATTCATAGGAATAAGGGGGAGGGGGTGACACTTATGAGATCTTTCTTTGTCTGTTTTCCAAGAAAAAGCATCTAGTGGTTGTTTTGTGGGTGCTATATTTTCTCTTCTCTCAGAAGATATTATCATTTCTTTGGTGCTTTCTTTTCCAAGAATTACCTTCTTTTTCTTAAGAGTTACTTTCTTTTTACATTAGGCACTAAAAAGCCAGTTAAAAATCTCTGTGTACTGGAGTAAGAGGTTGCCAACTAGTGGGCTTAACCAAAGGAAACAGGGCAAGAACCAGATGCCACACTTGGCTTCTTCCAAAAAGCAATGTCTGTAGGTATTTTCTTTGAGCCACTAAACTTTTACAAAGAAGAATTTTCAATATCCTTAGAAAGAGAAACAGTGGAAGGGGGTATAAAATACATCAACTTCTATCTAATTTCTGTTTCTAATAAGATACCTTAGTTCCTACCCTTCCTTCTGTCATTATTCCCTCTAGTTCTAGTTATGCATTGAATAAATGTCACAAGGGTAGTTTTATTAAGTACAGATGAAGAAGAATTTCTTCTAAGGGGTCTAAGGGCTTCTTATGGAGTCACACAATTAACCTCCCAGTGTTCACCCCAGCTTTTGCTTCCACATCCTGAGGCTTATAGGGCTTCTAATTCCTTAGCCTTTAAGGGGTTCTGCTCTGTAAATTAGCTTGTTTCTAAATGGTGTTCACTTCTGCTGCCCTGGATTTCAGCTTTCTCAGCTCTACTAAGCCTCTGACTGCTAATGCATCTGTTTCTCAGCCTCTAAAAACTTACTGATGTTTTTCATTTACTGTTGCCTCCTTTCCTGAGCTCTTTGCCTGGTGGCTCATTTCTTTCTATTCCCCCCGTGCTGGTATTTCAGCAGGGTATTTGGATGAAGCAGAGATCTACACATGTATTTTATTTCCCCTGTTATCCATCATTCCCTTCTGCCAGTGGAACGGAAAGACCCCTGCTAAGCCTCCTGCTGGAGCAGTGTGACCTGGAGTTAATGTTCACATAGCCAACGAAGATTCTATTGTCACTGCTGTAAAAACCACACATAAAACTAGGAAGCAATTTTGGTTTTGCCATTTTCTTAAAGGAAAGAGATTTATACACCTGTCCCCTTTAATCCTATTTGATAAATGTCACTATCGACATGTTAAAGATGTGCCAGCTAAACATTGCATAAGATAACTTAACGAGGTTGCTAAGTAGGGAAGCAAACTTTGTCCCAGGTCTCTTTGAACCCAGAGACCATTCTGACACTGCATCACACATCCCCCTTAAGGACCTCAAACTAACCTTAGTTACCTAGTTTGGAGAGGTTGTCTGGAATATGTTGTAATTTAATAAATGTGCGTGAAAATATAATTGCCATCATATATTAAAGTATTAGGTGACATCGCACTAATAATTTCAAAAGTTTCCATGCACTTTTAATATAAAAACTTGTAGATTAGTCATCTTTAGACTGTTTTCTTGTGTTCTTTGGGCATGTGGTGGTGGCAGCCAGGTGTGGAGGGGCAGAAGGAAGAAGGAAAGTGGAGTAGGAAGTGTGAGAATGTGCATGTACATTTAATCTATGCCTGTGCAGCATATCCAGGCACACCAGTTTCAACTCACTTCATCATGAGAGACCAGAAATAAACATAATAAAATAGAGACATTCTCGAGCCTCAAAACATTGAAGTATCCTAAAAGGTATGTATATATTAGAAATATTTGGCCGGGCGCGGTGGCTCAAGCCTGTAATCCCAGCACTTTGGGAGGCCAAGACGGGCGGATCACAAGGTGGGGAGATGGAGACCATCCTGGCTAACCCGGTGAAACCCCGTCTCTACTAAAAAATACAAAAAACTAGCCGGGCGAGGTGACGGGTGCCTGTAGTCCCAGCTACTCAGGAGGCTGAGCCAAGACAATGGCGTAAACCCGGGAGGCGGAGCTTGCAGTGAGCTGAGATCCGGCCATTGCCCTCCAGCCTGGGCACAGAGTAAGACTTTGTCTCAAAAAAAAAAAAAAAAAAAAGAAAAGAAAAGAAAAGAAAAGAAATATTTGCAAGTGAATTTCTTAGCAGAGGCAAAACTAATGTGGTGCCATAATTCAGCAGATGAGAGTTAAGAATCCTTGGAGAACTGACCATTGCGCCTTCTAAAAATTCGATTTACTTGCTTGGACATTCCATCAGTGCCTCCCCATCAAATCTATCATATCCCAAATGGTGTGACAAAAATTGTGTCTCTTTTTCTAATGAGTTTCTTACGTTTTTCTCCTCTGTTTCCCCACTAATGTTCTTTTCTCATCAGCAAGGGCAAGACATTTGTTCTTTAAAATAAATTTGAATTGAAATTACAGAAGAAGAGTGGGCGGTAAATGCCTGGCAAGGTAAATAATTTGATGAGACATAAAAATAATGAAATGTCAGCCAACTTCACTGGAGCTTGAAGGTTTAACTCTATAAGAAGTATCAGAAAAAGAAAAATTGGCACCAATAAGTTAAAATTGCAAGATTAATCCTCACCAAAGCAAAAAGTGGGATGATTTACTGATGAAAACTTTCATATTGCAAGTCAGTGACATCAATAATTCCTTTCACTATAACACCTAGAATCTAGATAGTAATTTATTTTTGTCATCGTTGTTTTAGCTTTTATTTTCAATGTGTGAAGAATGTGTAGAGGCAGTTCACTCCATACAGGATCAGGCTCATGGTGGAACCGTCTACCCTGCCTCTCAGCCCTCAGCCCACAGTGCTACTCCACCTACCCTGTTTATCCTTAATCTAGAAAGCAAGAAAGACCATGGAGGTGCTTGACTAGAAGCTCTTATTTGCTTCTATAATGTTCATTGGCTTCTTTGCTTTGCTTTCTTATTTTCACAACAATGTATGTTTGATCTCGAAGACTTATCTAAGAGTATTAATACATTTCACCGTCATCGAATAACATATTGAGTGAATATTTTGACACTGCAAAGAACTTTACATTAGTTATTTGACTGGATTTAATAGTCAAAATTATTTACTTTAGGAATATTGTTATCGCCTCCAGTTTACTTTTGAGAAATGTGAGTCACGAAAAGTAAGACAACGTACTCAAGGTCACACCACTGAGAAGTGTGTTAGGCAAGTCAGTCTGAATATTAATTGCTAAGTGGGATCAACAACAGTAGAATTGTTTAGGAGAGTCCATTAACTTAAAATTCACTAATCGTGAACTTTACAAAATGCCAGTTCAAGAATCCATCAAACTCTATTTAAAATGTCCATAATTTAATGAGCTTAATTAGGAATAAATTAGTCACACTTAGAATAAATTGTTTCTTTCAGGAAAGACCCACGTGATAGCCTGAAGAAAGTTAGCAATACCTCAAAATTGGGCCTTCCAGAAAATACGCAACATTGCCCAGTTCACATCTGCAGAGTCTGCAGAACTCTGTGTCCAAAAGACTAAAATGTTTCTTCTGACCCAAATTTATATTTCTCTGTGTTTGCATATGTCTCAGCAGCATATAGATGGATTGGCATTACTTATATTGCCGAAGGCACAGATAAAAATGCTGTAAGCAGTTAATAATAGTGAATTTATTCCCAATGTTTTTATATAGAGAAAAATGGTTTTTAAATTCAGCAGAAAATGTTACATCTGTTCTTAGGCATTCCTTTCTGAATTGATCTTATTTTAAGGAAGACTAGACTTCAGTGGGGGCAGAGAGAAGCACACCAAAAACTGATTCCTTTAATATAGTTTTAGTTAATGAGACAAAGAAAATAAGCAAAACAAATTTTAAAAGTCAATATTCCTTAATCAAATAGGCCTAAGGAAACTGCAATGGTCAATTTAATATATTGTATTGCTTACCACTTAAATATTCAAAACATCTACAAATAATAGTGGCTGCTCCGGGAACACTTATTGTATGCCATGCACTATGAGAGCTTTATTCAGATAATTTAATTTTATTTTCACCCTCTTGAAAACTGTTGCAAACATTTATCTGTAGGATTGATACATTATTTGGGGATGTAGAGAGCACTCTCCCCTTATACTATGGAGAAGGTTAAGATACAAACAGGATAAATGACAAGTTTTAGAGAAGGCTTACTATGTCTGTCTATAATTAAATGTGCCAATTTAAATGAAAATCTGGCATAAAGATACTGAGATGGCCACAAAGGGTGGTCCCCACAGCTGAACTATGAAGTGCAATAGGGCATGCAGAATGGGTGTGGCTGCCTGCCATTCACATATCCATGCAGGTCCAAACAGCACCTTCTAATTTACAAGGATAATGAAATATATCAGATTGATCCTATTCACTGCTAGGAACCATTACATTAACTGACAGAATACCATGGCCTTATTCTTGCCAGACTTGTTCTATTAAAATCAAATCAGAGCAAAATGCATCTAGGCAAAAACCCTTAAATATATTGTGCCCTCGCTTTCTCCAGTTTTGAATGAAAAATATGTGGTTTTCAGTAGGGAGCTTCTAGGCTCATGCAGTTCAGAGATACATTTATGTACCTTGTGATTAACTGACTAAGCATAATTAACCTAATTAGGAATATTATTTTGCCTGTCTTTATTACTCCTGTTCCAGAACAGGCACAAAAATAAATGCCTAAAAGACCAAGCGTTGATTAGAGTCATGTCATGTCTCCAGCAAGATGCTTCACAAAAGAAAAACAATCAAGAAATATTAAACACCATGAGTACTAATAAACGTCTTTTATCTTCATTGTTTGTAATGCGATTTGGAAGTAAGGAAGTTCTCAACTCCTGCAAGCAAATGAAACCACATAATACATAGATTGCTGTTTTGTAAGGATAACAAATATGTTGTATTATTTGCCATTTAAATATTCAAAACATCTATAAATAATAGAGGCTCTCATTTGGGAGCACTTACTAATGGCCATGCATTGTGAGAATTTTATCTATACTATTTCATTTTATTTTGATCATCACCTAACAAGGCAGGAGTTAGTGCTTCATTTTATAGGTGAGAAAAATGAGAGCTTAAAAGATCAACTATTTTGCCCAAGGTCAAACAACTAGTAAGTGATGGGCCCTGATACTGATCTTAGCTATCTGAGCCCAAAACCTATCTTCTTGATGACTCTGTTATACTTCCTCTTATCAAGTGTTTGACTCCTGGTAAATCTATGAGTTACTGTTTATTCGTGTTGCTATAAAGGAACACCTTGGACCGGGTAATTTGTAAAGAAAAGAGGTTTATTTGGTTCATGGTTCTGCAGACTATACAAGCATAGCACCAGCGTTGCCACTGCTTCTGGGGAGGCCTCAGGAAGTTTGTAGTAACGGTGGAAGGCAGAGGTCAGATAGCCTGTCACATGAAGAGAGGGAAAGTGAGAGGGGGAGAGAAGCAGAGGGAGAGGGAGGGGGGTAGAGAGAGAGAGAGAAAGAAAGAAGAAGAAGAAGGAGGAGGAGGAGGAGGAGGAGGAGAAGGAGAAAAGAAAGAAGAGAAGGAGGAGGAGGAGGAGAAAGAGGAGAAGGAGAAGGAGAAGGAGAAAAGAAAGAGGAGGAGAAAAGAAAGAGCCAGGCTCTTTTAAACAACCAGCTTTCCAGTGAACTAACTGTGCAAGAACTCACTCATCACCAAGAGGATGGTGCTAAGCCATTCATGAGTGGTCCCTCCCCATGATCCAACACCTCCCAGTAGGCCCCATCTCAAACATCAGGGATCACATTTCAACATGAAATTTGGAAGGAACACACATTTAAACCATTTCACCTACATCATCAAGTATTAACCTTCTGGAAAATACAATACAATTGTCCTTTTAAGTATTTAAAGCCAGTTTCAGACTACCTCCATAAAATGTGCTGCATAAATAATAGGGTGTGTGTCTGGATTTCTAGGTGTGACATCTTGAAGCTCTTTCCTCTCGTGCTGGAAAAGCTGTCGGAAAGTTCAAGTCCTCCTCTTGACATAGCACATGCCTATTTGCCCACTGAGATAGGCTGACCTTTTCAAGAATGTGCAGCACCCCTTAGCTTCAATAAAGTGTTCAATGTAGGAAGAATATGCTCTATATCCATAACAAAATCACCACAAATCAAATAAATGACCAAGTTGCAATCCCTAGTCTAATTCTCAGTCCTTGCAGTCTGTCTTTTTTTGCATCAAAAATCCAGGCAATGACATGCTAGGATCCCCACCAATTAGATAGTGTCGCCTGATCAAGATGTATTTTCTCCTAATTTAAATGCTAAAAAGATTGGAACAGTGTATGTTACCATGACTGCATTTATCATCTTTGTTCAATATAATTTTAATGAACAATGCATCAGGTGATGAAAGGGCCTGAATTCATCTTGTCTTTAATTGTTGCTGCATTTTATCTTATTCAACATTCACTGTGTAGATCTATAGCATCATTTAAAATTGTTTATCAATGGTTTATCAAGCATACTGTACGAAAGCAATATGAAAAACAGTGGAAACAAAAGAGAGTCTTTCTGCTCAGGTTTATAGAGAGTAACGAATGATTCAGAGAAAAAATAGGATAGATTGAAAAAAAGGAGAATTTTTTTTACGTAGCGCAGTGAAATAATAATGTTTTTCAAATTATAATACCATGGACTAGTGGGTGGTTGCAGGAGAAGGGTAAAACTGTTTCAGAAGTGAATATGTCGAGTATAAGTTTACTGACAAACAGCTATAACAGCAGAAATAATAAATATATTAATATGTCCATTAAATGCTTATTTGCCAATCAATTTCTTCTATTTATTGTGATACACAATTATTATAAACATTTTTCAAGAGAGGAAAATAAGTCTAAGAATTTAATTAATTTTTCTTGACTCATGCAGCCAAAAATGTGCTGGGGCCAAATTCAAATTCAGATCTGTCTATCTCCAGGGTTCAGGTTTTTAACCATTAAGCATAGTATAAAAAAATAGTCTGCAGTCCCCAAGTTTACAGCAGAACTAGAGGTATAACCTTTGAAAACAGGTACTCCTATTTGGCATCCATTTCAATAGAACCGCATTTTCTTCATCTCCCAAAGCAGACAAGAAGAAATCCTAAGAGTTTTCTGCATGTTAACTATCAATTCAAATTGCCTAAAACACTCACAGAATCATTGATTGGAATCTGTGTGAAGTGTGAAGTTCTGAAAGGAGGAAAATGTAAATTCCTATTGAACTGAGGTTAATTCACTTGGGTAAAAAGATTATATTTTAAGAAGTACATTTTGTGAAAAGAGAAACTAAGTTGGCTATTATCTTAAACAAAGAGAAAACATTGTTAATTATTTTCTATTCATGGGAAATCTCTAACGCCAACAACAAATAGAAGGATCTTGGCATTAGGTGCCTAGTAAAAATTCTGTGTTAGGAAATCTCTAACGCCAACAACAAATAGAAGGATATGGCATTAGGTGCCTAGTAAAAAATTGATACCTGGAGGTATCAAGAAATGTTTAAATATATTAATTAGTGTGTTAATTTTTTATATCTGGTTTATTTTTAAAACAAATACAAATTAATGATCTCCATGTAACTTCCCAAATTTTCTATCTTATATATTTTCTTTTCAAAAGAAAATAGCATTCTACCTTTATTTTATTACTTATCATTTTTGAGGAAAAATATTTCAATAATAACTTTTGGATAAAACGAAAATATGTCACATTAACTGTAGACAACTATTTTAAGATGCACCTGATTCCCACCACACACAAACAAATGATAAATGTTTCAGGTGACAGGTCAATTACCCTAATTTGATCATTACACAATGCATACATATCATTGAAACATCAGATTGTACCGCATAAATATGTATAATCACTACGTATCAATTAAAAAATAATTTTTAAAAGTAAAATTATTTTAAAAGTAGTGTTTTAGATTTACGTCTTCATAATAGTCATGTTATTTATTTTAAACTGTTTCCATTATTCAGTTAAATTATTTAGAAGACACACTGAGTCTTTAGAATTTTAAAAGTATTCTGATATTGTCTTCCTTGTGTGTTAATTAATTCATACTAGTTAAACCTCTAGGACCAACTCATCCGTAACATGAGCTGTTTTTTCAAAGATGTTAAGGTGAAATAATTGCTGTCCCAGTGCCCCCATTCAACTATTTTGTACTATGTATATCTATTCTCCATATAGGAAAATTAAAGAATTAGTTCCATCATTTGTGATATCAGAGTGCTGGGAAGGGAAGAGTGTGTTCCCTTCAAATGATATGGAAGGGGGAAGGGAAGTGCTGGCTAGAGAAAGGCGGGTTCCTGGCTAGGGCTCCACCCCCACGGACCTAGGTGAGGACAGGCATTTCCCGCCCAAATGTTCCATTTCCCAAGACCACCCTGGCCTGCCACGGCGCCATCCTGTGCCTAAAAAAGCCCAGAGATTCCTAGCAGGGAGACACAGAAGTGGCTAGATGTCGTGAGGAGCACATCCGTGGATAACACACAAGCGGCTGTGAGTGGAGAGCTTGCCAGCAGAAGAGCACACCAACTGGCACCAGCAGGCTGGCAGGCCATCAACCTGTGGGACGCGATGGAGTTTGGCTGCGGCAGTCAGACGAGAGTTGGGGCCGCAGAGCCGCCCAGCTCCAGCGGAAAATCGTCTCCCTTTTGGCACCCCCATTGGCTGAGGCTGAGCGCTACTTCCACTCAATAAAACTTTGCACTCCAAGCCCACCTGTGATTCAATTCTTCTGGTACACCAAGGCAAGAAACCCCGGGATACAGAAATCCCTCTGTCCTTGTGATAAGGAAGGGGGTCTAATTGAGCTGGTTAACACAAGCCACCTATAAACGCAACTAAGAGAGCACCTGTAACACAGCCATGGGTCTGCAAGATCTGTAAACTAGTCACCCCTAGACACTGCCGGGGCATCGGAGGCCCCAGTCTGCCAGTCTGTGTGCTCCCCTAGAAGGCTGAGCAGCTGGGCAGTGAAGAAGCAAGCCACACCCGCGTCGCACGCCCTGCGAGGGGGACAAGGGAACCTTTCCCATGTCATTAGCAATGTGACTCGATACTAGAAATCAAATCATACAAGTTATAATTTCTATTTCATGATCGATACAAAATTATAACTTGTTATGTACTATTTACATGTCCCACTTTATGAAGACCTGTTTTATTTCAGAATAAAATTTCTTTAGCTACCATAACTAAAAAAAAAAAAAAGATTTCAGAATACAATTTCTTTAGTCACTATAACTGAAAAAGAAAAAGGATTAAACAGCATTCAAATTAGCTCATTCCAGCTCCATAGATCACAGTTTCCAAAGAAGACCTATTGATTTGAAATTCCTACTCAAGAATCTACCAAATTTTACCACTTTAATGGGCCTACCCTTGTCACCTACATACCTTATATCAACAGGTCAAAAAGATAGCATCAATACTTCACCAATGGAAATAGTAATCACAGATTCATAACTCATCTGAATAACAATATAGGCTCGTATGAGAGATAATTGTGACTCAAATTACATTCTGTGTCCAATAAAACAAAAATATGTTCGTTATAGAGCAGGATTTCCAGATAAGCTTTAGCTATCTGGCGGTCTCTACTGTGTGTTAGATAGATCCGTACTTGAAAATTTCATTCTATGTCTCTACAGTTCCAAATACTGGACCCAATGTTATTTCCTTTAAGTTAATCAGGTTAACCAGACCAAAGGATACCAGTAAAAATAATAACAACACTGCCTTAGAAATATTTTTTTCACGGATAAAATATAAAATAGTTAGGCAGTAGAGAAATTGACACTAAAAATAAATGTGTGCTGTCTGAAATAAGTTGAAAGAGAAGACTTTTAACTTCCATTTTATGATAATGAAACACTGAAGCAGTGTATATAGTTTCTTCCTTGCCATTTGGAACTTTAAAATTGTATTATATTTAAAAAATAGTCAATTGTATACAAGAGATAATGAAGAAGCTGGTTATCTTTTTTATTCCCCACTGTAAATAACAATAAAGTTTGGCAAAATATATGGAAAAAAAAAAAAACAAAACAACCTGTTTTCAGGCATTAGAAAGCAAGCATCATAGAGCTGCGATCCTGGACAGAAGCATGTTTACAAGTGAGTACCATGTGCACCCTGGCTTTCAGCCTGGGAGCATTTCCAAATGCGATGCAGGGAAGGGGGAGCTGAAGCAGTGAGCTCCATTCCTGATCTTCTGATACTGAAGCAGTTAGAACTTGACAGACAGAACTCCAGAGAAGTGGAAAATGCACAGATGTCCCAGAAATCTGCCTAAGGGCTACTCAGATGTCCTAGGGTCAATGTCACATTGCTCATTGTCAGAGACACTTCATGAGGCCCAACATAGGTCAACTGTTGCTCAGCTGAGACCTGAACAAAGATCTCAAGGGTCACACATTGATATTCTAATTCAACCAGAAAGGAAGGACCTTGGTGACCACCCCAAACATTCATTCTAGTTACCAGAAGGAAGTAAGAACCTTGCTGTAGTAGTATGAACAATGCCTTAAATTTAAGAGTAAAAGTGAAATGTGTTCACTCTATACTGCTTAAAACTAAGCTTCATGGTAGAATGATTTATAATCCTTTGTGTATATACCCAGTAATGGGATTGCTGGGTCAAATGGTATTTCTGGTTCTAGATCCTTGAGGAATCGCCACACTGTCTTCCACAATGGTTGAACTAATTTACACTCCCACCAACAGTGTAAAAGCATTCCTATTTGTCCACATTCTCTCCAGCATCTGTTGTTTCCTGACTTTTTAATGATCACCAGTCTAACTGGCATGATCCAGCACCATTCACAGCAGCAAAAACTTGGAACCAACCCAAATGCCCATCAATGATAGACTGGATAAAGAAAATGTGGCACATATACACCATGGAATACTACGCAGCCATAAAAAAGAATGAGTTCATGTCCTTTTCAGGGACATGGATGAAACTGGAAACCATCATTCTCAGCAAAATAACACAGGAACAGAAAAACAAACACCGCATATTCTCACTTATAAGTGGGAGTTGAACGAGAACATATGGACACAGGGAGGGGAATATCACACACTGGGGCCTGTCATGGGATGAGGGGAAAGGAAAGGGATAGTATTAGAAGTACCTAATGTAGATGATGGGTTGATGGTGCAGCAAACCACCATGGCACATGTATATCTGTGTAACAAACCTGCACGTTCTGCACTTGTATCCTAGAACTTAAAGTATAATAAAAATTAAAAAAGAAAACTATCTCCAATAGGGTCATAGTAATTTGCTAGGAATTTGACCATCTACTTAAATAAAACTCAACACTCAACTCAGGAAAATAACATAATACAGCATCTCTGCATTATATCATTCACTGTGTTCAGGATACAATTTTTAAAAATTACTACTCATGGAAAAGTTTAAAAATATGACAAGATTAAAAGAAAAATCTGTTAATAGAAGTGTATCAGATATTGGAATTACTAAACAAGGACTTTTAAATAACTATAAAATTTAAAGACTAATATTAGAAGAAAATATAGACTATATGGGTGAACGTGATGGAAACTATAGAATAGAAATGTAAACTCTAAAGAAAGAACAGAATAGATATTATAGAATTTTAAAAAGGTAAAATATCCGTTATGGAAAATTTACTCGATGAGTCTATCAACAGACCAAACACAGAAAAGCTCATCACTTAAACCGCAACCTGATAATATTCATTTTATTTATTTATTTATTACATATTTATAATATAAGCTCCATGAAATCAGTGTCCTTATCTGTTTTGCTCACTGCCATATCTTTAATGGATAGAAGGTTTCTAGCACTTATTGGTGCTTGATTAAATGTTGCTGAATGAAGTAATGGAAGAAGACACTTAAAGATGTAGACAATAATTTAAAAAGTAAGTTGTCCTATGTCCAAGCAACACTCAAGAGGGACTATAAAGTGTAATATGGAAATGATCACACAACGATGATGTTAACACTACATTTTTATTCTGGAATAAAACTAGAACTATAAATTTTAATCTATAAAATCTGAGGTCATTAAGAATCAGTTAAATATATGTCTGTTTTATATGGCCAATTAGGGAATAACCTCATTATAATTTTATAGAACATGGTCTTAGTCCATTTTCTGTTGCTAAAACAGAATACCAGAGACTGGGTAAATTTTTTAAAAGTGAAATTTATTTCTTATAGTTCTGGAGGCTGGGAAGTCTAAAAGCATGGTGTTGGCATCTGATGAGGGCCTTCTTGCTACGTCATAAAATGACAGAAGGCATTACATGTTCAGAGGGTAAGAGCATATGTGTCAGCTCAAATCTCTCTTCATTTTCTTATAAAGTCACCAGTACCTTCATGAGTCCCTAACCCCATGCAATTTGGGAGACATATTCAAACCACAGCAAATAACCCATCATGAACATGCACCTGCACACACAACATACAAACACACACACATGTAATACCTACTTCCATCTGAAGAACTAGTGAAAAATTATTATTTTGGAATAAGCTGAAATACTTTATTCATTTATATTAAATAATTGTAGTTAAGTAATGGGACATGAAGCTAGTGACAACCCTATCTTGGCTATTTTATTACTTTTCCTATCACAGTTGTGGTAAGAATGTTCTCTGATAAGACATTTGGATGTGTATATGTAAGTATTAATTTACATTATTTCCTCTACAGTACTGTTTTGTTAATAATAAATATGAGAGTCCTACAATATTGTTTCCAAAATATATTATAAACTTCTAGACACTGTATCATTCTGATACATGAAATCTTACAGTGTTTTCCCTCCACAAAATAATTAAAAATAAATAAAGATCGAACTCCATGTCATTTAATCTAAAATACTTTAAAATATTTCTTGTTATGGGCTCAACTGTGCCTCCTCCAAAAATTCATATGTCAAAGTCCCAAGCCTCAATAAGTCTGAATACAACTGTATTTGGAGATACGGTCTTTAAAGAGTTGATTAATTTAAAATGAGTCCATGAGAGTGAGGCCCAAATCCAGTAAGATGGGTGTCCTTATAAGAGGAGGAAGAGACACCAGGGATATGTACAGAGAAAAGGCTGAGTGAGGGCACAACAAGAAGGCAGCCATCTAGAAGTCAAGGAGAGAGGCTTTAGGAAAAACCAAACCTGCAGCCACATTGATTTGGAATTGTAGGCCCCAGAACTTTGAGAAATAATTGTCTGTGTTTAAGCCACCCAGGCTATGGCAGCTTGTTTTGGCAGCCCTAGCAAATTAACACATTGCTGTTACCCACCTCTCATCTTATTTAGACTGTACACACTAGAAAATGTAAACTACTTGTAGTTTCTTATGCACATCATGCTTCTATACCTATGTTTACTGGTTCCTCTCTGGGATTCCATTTCCCTCTACCTTGTTACAGTCAATGAAATTTTATTCACAATATTAGTATCACATCCTGCTAAAGCTTTCCTAATATAGAAATAGTCAATCTCTGTGCCAATGCCACACTGTTTTAATCAAATGTGTATTGTGAATTGAGACTAAACTAGTATCCAATTATTTGTTGACTCCTCTTGCAGAAAATAAATAACACAACTGATGCTTTAAAAAATTCAAATAAATGCTGTAGAAAACAAAACCGAGAAACATTCCCAAAGGCAAAGGCAAAGAACATACTTATTACTAACCATGAAAGTTCAACTTGCAGTTAATAAAAAAATCAAGTAAGATCAATAATCATGAAATTGGTAAGAAAATTTTATCGTTTTTTCTTGCAACAAGCAAACTGATAAAGGAAACATGTTCAATATATACTGCTGAGCTCTTTGAGTTCTACAAAGATTAGGAAAGCTACCCTCACTGATACAAACAAATAAACAAACAAAAACAACAAAAACTCCAAAGTTTCTTAAACATACCACTTCAGAAAACAATAAAGGAATATTGCAAAACTGAGAGAGAAATATAATCATCCAAGAATTTAGACACAGTCTAGTTATAATGCTTACGCGAAAGTAACAAAAAGACTTTCTCTTACATACAAAATCTCAGACATTGTATCATCCATCAGCTTTATTTGGGAAAAATAAGAAGGCATTGTTCACATCGTGGAAAATTTTCAATCAAATTATCACACAAAATTATCACTTGAAATTGAGATGTTGAACAAAAAGCAGTGGTAGTATTAATATCAAAAAATATTTAGCGTACTTGAAAAATATAAATATGGTTGAAAATAATATGCATTTGTATATTGGTATGGTAAGAGACAGCTATAAATGTTTATGTTTCTATACTGAGTTAAGATTGTATATTTTACCAAGGTCGAATAGATAAACTCCCTTGTCTACTTTAATTCATTTTAATTATACATGGACTTAATAGTTATTATCATTGCTTTCTTATTTACTATCTATTCTGCTAAAATGAATATTTCTGCAACATGAATTTATTCATTAGTGGCAACCAAGTTCAGTACATCAATATTACTGAATGCAATCAGCTGTATATGAATTTCGTGCACAATGTCTTTTTACCCTGGCTCAATGAGGACATTTGCTCTGTTTTGGAAGTAAAGTGTGCTTTGAGCTATTCTCTACAGACTTTCCAAAGTATTCCCTTGTCCCAAAACTCAGTAGCTTGAATGCTCCTTCCATCACTTCTACTGTGCTGCTTCTTTTCGTTTTGTCTTCATTTTCCCTTAAATATTTTCTTATGAAAAATTTCAAATACATGTGAAAGTATATAGTGCACTTTAATGAAATTCCATGTACCCATCACCTCACTTCAATAGTTATCAAAGCATGGCCAATTTTGCTTCATCTATGACCTCACCAATTTCCCTTGACCACCAATTATCATAAAACCAACCCCAAGTATCATGTAATTACTTCCCTAATTATTTTAAGTTTAATCTCTGAAAGAAAAATGCATATTTTAAACAAATTTAATATTATTATTCACATAAAAATGACAATTTCATCATCAAATACCCAATAAAAGATCGCATTTCCCCAATTATTTCACAATTATTTTAATTAACATAATTAATCAAGATCCACACAAGGATCATACAGTGTGTTTGGCTAATATTTCTTGATATTATCCAAGGTATTTTAGTCTACAGTTTCCATTTTCTTTTTACTTAATCCTTCCCTTCTCTTTTTACTTAATCCTTATACATTTTAGTCAAAGAAACCAGGTCATTTGTTCTAAGCATGTTCCCAAATCTGGACTTTGCTGATTGTAGCCTCAAGAAGTTAACGTGTTCTCGGTCTCCTGTATTTTCTATAAGTTATTCAGTAGATCTAGAGTCTATAATAATCTTGAATGGTGTATGCATAATGTCTGATTCTCTCTCTCTCTCTCTCTCTCAATGATAAACTTTTAAATTTACTATGACACAGCAGAATTAAAAATTACTATGTATTTCTCTTCCTCATATCTTAAGATGTCATTTCATCTGTTATAGGATATTGTTGAGGCTTGTTATTGTTTTTGTTTGATACTGCCTGTTTACAAGGTTGCATAAATTTTCAGAGGTCTAGTTCCAACCCTTTTTTTCATAAGCCCTACTCGTTTCAGTGTCTTTCAGAAATGTACGCAACATGTTTGAGAAGCATTATATTTAATTTTTAATTAGAGGATCAGAAAAAATAACTATTGGGCACTAAACTTAGTACCCAGGTGAGAAAATAATCTGTACACCAAACCCCTGTGACACTTGTTCATCTATATAACAAACCTACACATGCACCCCTGAACCTAAAATAAAAGTTAAAATAATCTAAGCAATGAACATTGCTCTAGTAATCGGAGAACTTAAAGCATGTAAGCTTATTTTAAGTTAAACTTTTCTATCTTGTTTCATGCTATTTGCTTTTAAGCTTTTAATGCTGTACATTTGACATATATGTTTTTGCTACATATATTTTATAATTTATCTTATCTGTATTTTTCTTTGGAAGAAAATCTTCCACCACTTTTATCAATTTTTATGAATATTTTATACTTTAGTTATCAATATCAAGAATGGAATTATATTTATCTATTACATCTGTATTACATTGAGAACTTATGATGCATGTACTCTATTTCCTTCAGTTCAATCTCTTTTTATTGCTAATAGAACTTAGGATTTTTAAAACAGTATTGAAATACATTGTATTTCTAAAATTTTAATTGTCACTAAAATGTATTTTGTATTTGCAAGGCATCTTATAAGAAGATTAACAGTATATATTAAAATATATAGCAATAACAACTATTCAACAATTCACATATACTATATATGCCACATATATTTAGTTTAATAATAAACAATGTTTTATTCCAAATATATGTCATTATTTCTTAATTTATTTCATTTGCTATTTAAATTTAAGCAATTCTTTCAAGAATGAAACATTTTAAGCCCAAATATACTCTCCTCCCTGTGAGACACTCTTCAATATATTTCAAAACCATTACGCAACTGAAGTACATAAAATGACGTGTTCATCTCTGGTGCTATAATAAAAACAACTTTAGAAGTTGAATTTTCACAGAAAATAGGACAAAATGGACAAAATCAACACAAATGATAAAATATTTAAAAACGACCAGCATTAGTAGCAAACAAATCAAAATAATTACAATTTTTGCTTCTTACATTGGTAAATACTTTTTAAATGTTAATATTAAATGGAAGCATGTATATAATGATATGTGGGCATCTGTTACATTCTTTCTGGAGTATGACTCAGCATTATGTTTCCAAGAATCTAAAAAATATTGAATCCCTTGATTTAGTAATCCACTTTCAGAATTACCATGAGAAAGCTGTATTAGATTGCTGGGATTAGTTGGATGTTCATCAAATTTTTTTATAATACCAAAGATTGGAGACTGTACAAAGGCTTAACAATGAGAAGAGGCTAAATAAACTATAACACATATATGAAATCAAATATTCACATGATAAAATGTTACTTTGAAGAATATTTTATGACTTGGGTAAGAATAAACCATATGATACTAAGTGAAAATACTGGAAAGTTTGACGTAATTTGGTCCTATGATGAAGAAACATATAAAGATCATCAAGTTTGTCAGATTTAAAGCCCAGGTTCAGAGGAGTGAAGCTTTTTTCAAGGTATGGTTGAATTCACTTCGATCCTACCCTTTTATTTTAAATAAAAGTGAAAGAGGCATCATACCTTCCACTAGTTTCTTTTCACACTTCGTTTGAGATATGCTTCTATTTATGCATATTATAACAAAATATCTATGCTCTTTTCCCAGTTCCTTCAGAGGCAATGATTGCTCTTTGATACTTAAGACATTTTTGTATTTCCAAAAGTTCTCCAGTGGTTAGTGATTTGATTCTTGTTTCTTTCTTTCTTTCTTTTCAGAGCCAGTATCCTAAGGATTATAGTTCTGTCAACTGTTTACATACAGCCTTGGTTTAGACTCTGATTGATTTGTCTTATGTAATTGTGCTGCTTCCTCTTCCCACTTATGATGACTCTGCATATCCTTTGATTTAATCCCTATTTTTCCTATAACTTCAGAAGCCATAATATTTCTTTGGTCCTTTGTGTTTTATTATTAATATCTCTAAATGCTTATCTCCCAGCCCTCTCTAATATTTCCTCACAATTTTTCACTCTTCTTCCATAAACTTCAGATACAGCTATACCTTCTGCAGCAAATTTTTTTTCTTCCAACACTAGTCTAGTCTCTGCTTTATTGATATAGTTCCCTAAAATATTATACCTTTTTATTATTTTACTAATTTGGATATATTTGTTAAATCTCCATTACCCAGTCTTCTTAATTTAGTCTACAAAAGTCATTACAACTTAGCCCTCAGCATTCATTATGGAGTCAGCCCTTCTCATTCCCTCTCCCCTCCTAACACCATCAGTCCAACTCCCAGATGTTCACCACTTCTTGCACACCTGACTGTGTTTCTCAATTTTACATTGCTCTCCCCAGCAAATTTCTGAGACTCTCATGTCCCCCATGATGTGCGACCTGTTGGTCTTCTTAGCTACAATATCACCATTTGCTCTTTAATTAACATCAGAGGATGGCCAACTAATTCTCCAAGTTCCAATTAATGTTATTTATTTGATAGACTCCACAATCTACCGTAGGCAAAGAAGCTAACTCCTCTATGTTCCCATGGCATCTTGCTTACACGTAAGAACACTGTCTTTTTTTTTTTTTTTTTTATACTTTAAATTCTAGGGTACATGTGCATAACATGCAGGTTTGTTACATATGTATACTTGTGCCATGTTGGTGTGCTGCAACCATCAACTCGTCAGCACCCATCAACTCGTCATTTACGTCAGGTATAACTCCCAATGCAATCCCTCCCCCCTCTCCTCTCCCCATGATAGGTCCCGGTGTGTGATGTTCCCCTTCCCGAGTCCAAGTGATCTCATTGTTCAGTCCCCACCTATGAGTGAGAACATGCGGTGTTTGGTTTTCTGTTCTTGTGATAGTTTGTTAAGAATGATGGTTTCCAGCTGCATCCATGTCCCTACAAAGGACACAAACTCATCCTTTTTTATGGCTGCATAGTATTCCATGGTGTATATGTGCCTCATTTTCTTAATCCAGTCTGTCACTGATGGACATTTGGGTTGATTCCAAGTCTTTGCTATTGTGAAAAGTGCCGCAATAAACATACATGTGCATATGTCTTTATAGCAGCATGATTTATAATCCCTTGGGTATATACCCAGTAATGGGATGGCTGGGTCATATAGTACTTCTAGTTCTAGATCCTTGAGGAATCGCCATACTGTTTTCCATAATGGTTGAACTAGTTTACAATCCCACCAACAGTGTAAAAGTGTTCCTATTTCTCCACAGCCTCTCCAGCACCTGTTGTTTCCTGACTTTTTAATGATCGCCATTCTAACTGGTGTGAGATGGTATCTCATTGTGGTTTTGATTTGCATTTCTCTGATGGCCAGTGATGATGAGCATTTTTTCATGTGTCTGTTGGCTGCATGAATGTCTTCTTTTGAGAAATGTCTGTTCATATCCTTTGCCCACTTTTTGATGGGATTGTTTGTTTTTTTCTTGTAAATTTGTTTGAGTTCTTTGTAGGTTCTGGATATTAGCCCTTTGTCAGATGAGTAGATTGCAAAACTTTTCTCCCATTCTGTAGGTTGCCTATTCACTCTGATGGTAGTTTCTTTTGCTGTGCAGAAGCTCTTTAGTTTAATGAGATCCCATTTGTCAATTTTGGCTTTTGCTGCCGTTGCTTTTGGTGTTTTAGACATGAAGTCTTTGCCCATGCCTATGTCCTGAATGGTACTACCTAGGTTTTCCTCTAGGGTTTTTATGGTGTTAGGTCTAACATTTAAGTCTCTAATCCATCTTGAATTAATTTTCGTATAAGGAGTAAGGAAAGGATCCAGTTTCAGCTTTCTACTTATGGCTAGCCAATTTTCCCAGCACCATTTATTAAATAGGGAATCCTTTCCCCATTTCTTGTTTCTCTCAGGTTTGTCAAAGAACACTGTCTTGAAAATATTTGTTTATCTTTTCCTGTCTGCAAAAATGGACTCAGTTGATTTCTTTCCATTGTTCTATTTTCTGCTGGTATTTTCCAATCCCAGTTCGAAGCCAATGTGACTATTTTGCATGGACCGTTTGTACCACAAAATGTCTTGCTAACTAAGTCACTCTGCCTCCTCTATTCACTGCTTCATTCCTGTTGAGCATAAATTGAATCTTTAACCTTACCCCTCTAGGTGGTATTACCAAAATAAATCCTTCCAGCAGTCCCTTTTCTTTGTTTTTAAATACTTTCTCCAGAATAAATGCATTTTCCTGCTGATTAAATTGCACTGGACTTCTCTACACAAGATTTTTCTAATTAAGCTCAGCAAGAAAAAAATGAAATAAATATCAGTGCAAAATAAAATGAACCTATGGGTCTGTGGTTACTCCTTTCCTTTTAAATAAATATTTATATGATTTTCTGCCCAATTAGAATTGGAAAATATTTTCTACAACACACACTTTTTCTTCTACCAAAATGGATGGATGATGACATATCAAGAAGTTTACATATGTGAGCAACAGAAAAATGTCAATACCTTTAGTCAGAGCTGCAATTAAACTCAATTACTTAGACCTCTATGAATTGCTTATATGTTGTTTTCAGTGCTTTAACTTTAAACTATTATTTTCCATTTTACTATTCTATTTTACAATAGGATTTAATGTAATATATATATTGTCTTTTCCCATTATAAAGTTCTATAGAAGTTACAGAAGAAATTATTAGGCTTTGGCAAACAACTAATTAACCCTCTTAACAGTATTTCTTTGTATATGAACTTTCATAGCCTTTGCTGCATTTGCTTATTATTATAATGCAAACATCCAGGTAAATCTCAAATTTAACCATCCAACTAGAGGTTTAGCTTCCTATGATTTTAACTGGAAGATAAAATGTTTAGTTAGATATATAAGTAGATTTTTATATTTAATAGCTAGTACTACATAGCCCATATTGTTTATTTCTGATTGACTGAGAGCTCTTAAATATGTCAAAAGACCCATGTGATAAGAATTTATATTTGATTGATGCCAATCTTTTGTGTTGAAGTGGTAAAGTATCTATTCAGATGCATTCACATTCTGGCTAGCTTTTTATTTGGTTTCAGCTTGTAGATTAGATGTCTATAAAGAGAATATGTTACCACCTAAGATGTTTTGCTGGTCTGTCATTTAGACAAGCTGAAACTACGTTTCCCAGAGTCCCTGTTCGTGTATGGTCTGTATTGGAGTTGGCCAAAATTTAAAAATTATTTGAGATTTGGAAGGCAAGATTGACAACTCTGTGGAACTCATCTGAGATCAGGGAAAAAGATGAAAAGGAGATTCTAAGCTCTCCCTGTTTTCCTCATTCTATGTCCAGCTCTTCTCCCAGGGCCTGCTGAGCAGGGCCTGGTAATTCACAGTGGCCCAGGCTCTTTGCCAGATCTTCTTCATGCTTCCTTTATGTTCCAACTCTCACTACAGAAGAGCTGGTTAGTGACTTTTCTCCAAATCTCTAATTTCCCTGAAAATTAAGAAAAACAAACAAATGAACAAAAATAAAAACAACCCTTCCAGCTTCTTCCACAGCTGTGTAAGGTGTCATGCTCATAAAGAATCCCTTGTTCTACAATACTCATAGAGATTCTACTACTGACACACACTGACTGATACCAGTATTGGTATCAGAAGTCAGTCCAGGGGAACAGAACCTTAAGGATGAGAATGTGTAATTAGTTCTCTGATTTAGTTACATTTAGAACATTAATGGTTCTGTTTTCCTGTGTTAACCAGATACTTACATTCCACAAAATACAGTGGCAAAAAGAGTAACTTTTATTATCGCCTGCAATCAAATGATTACCAAAGGCAAGGCCTTGAGTGAACAAGTATTTGCCACCAGCAAGTATTTTAGTGGAAACTAAGGAGAACAACTCATATATAGAGTTGATTGCTTGACTCTAATGCATGGGGGACATGGAGAAGAAAAATCATAAGCACAGACATTTAAATTCTAAGCTCAAGTTTTAAGTAGGGGACCAGAAAACTTTTATGAACACTCTAAAATAAATCTTTATTTCCAGGAGCTTCAGAAACAAGATTTCTGAAGATTAAACCCTAAATCTTATCTACAGATACCTGAATTACTATGCAAACTAAATTCTCATATTCACAAGCCTTTCTTATGTTCAAGTTAGACCATAAATTGAAAACGTGTGAGTCCTGAAAATTGGGACGAAGATTTCTGAGCAGATTGTGATGAAGTTGAAGACTTTGAACCCCTAAATTCTACTGAGCCTCACTGGCCGGTGGAAGCAGCCCTTATTTCCCTCTCTGAGGAGGTTAGCCTGCCCTTGCCTGCAAACCCATACTTGCCTCGGATATTACAGGTGTTTTGCAGGGCATTGTTAATCCTCCTGAGGTCCCATTCCCACCACCTCTCATTGCTCCTAGACTTGTAACCAGAATCAGTCCCCACAGGCTTAGGAAATCTGGCAAAGTACAATCCATGAGTGGTTACCCTACACACCAAAAGAATTGCATAATTTTGCCAATTGATAACACAAGCCTGGGGAAAATATATGGGAACATAGCCTAACAAGTAGGATCTGAGTGGAAGAAATGTGTTGGATCAGGTCGAATATATTAATATGGGTACACTAAGAAGAGATTCTGTATTCAATGTGTTTGCCTGAGTGTCTGGGAATGGCTCTACCATTTGTTTAATTGGTGTATTGAGACACAAACCCAAAAGTGGTCCACAGAGAATGCACTTGAGATTCCAGAACTTCCTTGGTGTAATCTAGAGGACAATAATCAAAGACTTGGGGAGATTGAAATGCTAGGGTAGTTTTTTTTATGTAAGATCTGCTTACTCACACCCTAACTAGCAGAGTCCCAAAGACATTCCCTTCAAGTCTTTGAGAAACACATTGGTGAAAGGTGTCCCAGCAACTGAAGAGCTCCATGTTGGTTCTTCTTTGCAGTCCAGGAACACTCTCTAAGTGGCTTTCACTCTCTAAGTGGCTCTCTGAATCCATTGAGGATGATGAGATCCAGGAGTGCCAGGGGCCAGGTGGCAGCACTTCACTGCTAAGAGTAGGAATCACAATAGTTGGCAGACTGCAAGCAGTTATAGGGATGGCTTGACACACAGAGAACTTTGATGTTCTATAATTAATCATATGTCTGTAGGACTGAAATTGATGGGCAGCCCACTAAAGTCTTATTTGACTTGTGTAAGTGGAAGGGTTTCAAATGCAGTAAAGGTAAGGCTAACTTGAATCAGCATAATAGAGGTTGTGGCATATCAATCATTTTCAAAAATTATGCCACTTCATAGAACTAGAGTTCACTGAAGGAAGTCAAGCTCATTTTACACCTCATAAAGAGTGGAAGTGGGCTCATGTCTTGTGGAATTCATGACTGTCATCATGTTCACCATCTTTATAAAGTGACTAACCTTTTAGAGTAATGGGATGGCATTTGAAGAGTGAATTATGGCATAAACTATGATAACACCTTGTGTGTATCCTCACATGGCTTACACAGGACGTGCTCTTATGCCGTGATCAATATGCAGTGCTGTTTATTCCATAGTCAGGATTCTGGAAGTCTTAACCAGCCCAATAAATGGGAGGGGGGAAAGCAAATAAAAGGGATACTTATTAGAAGTGAATAAATAAACCCTGTTACTATTTGCAGATGACTTGGTGGTTTATGTAGAAAACTCCAAGGACTTCAAAAAAAATCCAGTTTACTGTTGGACTACCAAACACTCATGTGATTTTTGCTGAAACCAGTTAGAAGGTTGGTAAAATAATATATTGCAAAAATTTCTGCAAATCTAAAGTTCCCTACAATGACCTCTATCTGGTATCCTCATCCTATTGTATGAGGAACTACTGTCTCCTGGGTGATGAGTTGCAAGTGTAAGTTAGATGGGTCAATGCCATTCAGACAACATAAAACTGCTTAGCTTTCAAATGATTTTTGGCCATAGTGTATAATGAAGAGAAAGCTGACAAAAACTAATTAAGAGGCAGTGATGCCTAGAGTTGATAGAATCAACTTTATATTTATATTAGCCAGTTTGAGTTTCTAGTTTCTACAATTACTGTCTCTGCAATTTTTGATAAGATTTTGGAGTTAGAGGTCATTTCATTATATAGAAAATGATTATAATTTCAGGGTTGAGGTAATTCTTAAGTGAACTATGTAAACAGCGTAATTCAATGTCTATCACAGATTAAGCCAAAGTTCTTAGTGACTCATATCATCACCATTATGTTTGTTATATTCTTATTATGAACCAGAAACTCATAGTTAGTAACTGTACAATCTATCAGTACATGCATTTTGTAAAGCAAAATAATTTCTGGCTCATTTTATACCATGCCCTTGAATTTTTTTCTGTCATATTTCTCATATATTCTTGATGCACGTTATCAGAACATGTGTTATCTTGCTTTAAGTATATGAGCTGTTTTAAGTTAATTTGTAACAACATGGAGTTTATGTAAAAGCATAGATGAATAGATACAAATATAAATAATCTTGGTCTAAAATGTAATAAAATGTCACAGAATCTTAAAAATGTTGACTGTATAATAAAAAAGAATTAGAAGATATAATCATAAGGAATTACACAAGTCAACTAGAATTTCAAATTTATAAACCACCCATTTTCTTATCAAATCTAAGAAACCTAATAAAACCCAAACAGACCAAAATATTAAAAATAAACATTTTGAAAAAGAAATGGACTTGGGCAGTTGTTTCATGGATTTATTCAGTTTCCAACCACTCTGAGGCCACAAGTCCCAAATTTGTATATTTCCCATTAGCTCATTACCTAATTTTATTCCCCTTGTACACCCTTGATCCAAAAATAAAATTAATTCTATACTGTTCTTTACTTTTCTTGTATAGATATGGCCTATTTAAAATAATGTTCCTAGAAATAAAGCCACTAAGGAAGGATCTTGATGGGATTCACTTCATTATCCATGGACACTAATCTGGATTTCATTAAATCATCCAGCCTAATTAATGTGAAGAAAAATACTTAGGGAACAAAAGTAACTGCACTTAACACATTGGAAATGTTCATCTTCATTAGCAAAGCATTTTTCTTCATAACCAAGGACTTAGAGTAATTTTCAAATAGAGCAGAAAATTTTTATAGAAGGTGTTACAATAACAACTATGTAGTACTTACTATTCTGGCTCATATATTTCTACTAGCCCATTTGGGATTCTATAATAAAATACCATAAACTGGGTATCCTTTGTACAAGAGAAATTTGTATATTACAATTCTGGAGACTGGGAAGTCCAAGAAGAAGGTACTGGCAGATTTGTGTCTGGTAAGAGCCACTAACTCACACATGGTATCTTGTTGCTGTGTCTTTACATGGTGGAAGGGAAGAGCTAGCTCTATGGGGTCACTTTTATAAAGGTGCTAATCCCAGGATTTCAAAATATGAATGTAAGTGAGAACACAAACATTAATAGCAACACTTGTGAATGGTAATTTATTAATGCAGGAATACGGATAAACACTGCCATATGATGATAGACCCCCAAACCAAAAAAAGGAGGTGGGGAATAAAGGGTTAACAAACATATCAATGTTGTGTTACCTGTAATTCAGATCTTTTAATAATTTCAGACATTTCTGTTGAAACATCACCATGCAGAATTGGAACTTTCCTATATTATGTATGATATGAAGATGACATTCTGGATTTTAAAAAGCAAAGATGTAAAGTCGAATAGTTGATGTGACATTTAGGTATAACAATAATCATTATTAACACTGCTTAAAGACGTGATATTAGATTTTTTAATAAATACAATTTTTAACTTTTTAAATATTTATTTTGAAAACATACACTCATTTAACATACTTCCTTTAAAATGTCTATTTTAATACATGTTATAATTGTGTAGAAAAAGTCTTATGATAGAGGAGGTAAAAGCACATTTCTCATTTTTGAATATGCTTTCTGTTTTTGGTCTGAAAAGTCTCTGGAGACTGCAGTGTATGCAAACTAGACCATTAAGGACCATAGATTTATTCTCATGGAATGCTAGAATGTATTAAAACTGACATTAAAAATCTAACATCTGAAACACATATTTGATATCCTATTTATATTATCTATTGCTGTCCTTTCCAATATAGATGTCAGTTATTGGGTTTTCCAATTAACATTCTATTTATGAAGGGAATGCTTTTATTCCAAAAGCAGGAAAATGGCACAAGTAATAAACAAAAGAAGGCATGACTTACAAGTAGACTTTTATTGCTATCGCTTACACCATCTTGAAATACAATTGCTTTAGTGTTTTCTTATTAAAGGGTTATATGACGGAAGGCTTACTACAAAATTGCATCTTACAATATATTCTCTGCTAGATGAGATTCACATTCCTAATATTATTTTTACTAAATCAATTCAGAAATAGTCACTATGTTTTGAAAAGCAAACCATATATTTAGGTAGACAGTGTGCATAAACAGGTGAAGAAACTAAATGTTCTAAATGGAATATGCCTTGGTTTTAACTATTAAATTGTTCACATCTCTGTACTACCTAATCTTGAGGTTGCACAAAATTAAACAGAGCAGTCATTTATTTATATACACATTCTTATGATACCAGGGCAACTGTGTTTCCCACAAATCCTGGTAATTCAACAATTCCACTTTGAAAGATTTATTTATTTGAGTCTTGAAAGAAATTTTGTGATTAAGAATTCTGAGTAAAAATATAAAGACTCTAAATAAAGAGAAGTTCTATGCCATGGCTGCCATTTTGCAGTACTTCACTCATTCATTCTTAAACAGGGCTGAGGAAAGTGGGGTGGAAAGTATTTTCTCATCCCAGTGTCTTTGTACTTTAAACATATGAACATGTATTAAATCCTAGCTACTGAGGAGGCTGAGGCTGGAGCACCCCTTGAGCCCAGAAGGAGTTCAAGTTCAGGCTAGGCAACATAGCGAGACCCCTGTCTCTGAAAAACATTTGAAAAATTGAGCTAGGCTGGGCGCAGTGACTCACAACTATAATCCTAGCACTTCGGGAAGCCAAGGTGGGTCGATCTCTTGAGGTCAGGAGTTCGAGACCAGTCTGGCCAACATGAAAAAATTATTTCAATATAATTTTTTATGGTGAAACTCGGTCTACTAAAAATACAAAAATTAGCCGGAAATTGCTTGACCCTGGGAGGCGGAGGTTGCAGTGAGCAAAGACTGTGCCACAACACTCCAGCCTGGGCAACAGAGAGACACTCTGTCTCAAAATAAATAAATAAGCCACAGGTGGTGGTACATGCCTGTGGTCCCAGCTTCTCAGGAGGCTGAGGTGGAAAGATCACTTGAGCCCAGGAGTTGGAGGCTGCAGTGAGCTATGATCGTGTCACTGCACTGCAGAGTGGGTGACACAGCAAGACCTCATCTCTAATTTTTTTTATTTTTATGCATATACATTACCTGATGAAATTATAAATTAAATTGTTTAAAAGGGAAGAACATATAGCAGATTTTGAACTTGTTGCAGTGGTGAAATTATTGATAGTTTTTCTCTTGTTCCTCTGTATTCTGATTTTCTTTAAATTGACTTCTATTCATTGTGTTACTAAAAGAATATTGATTTATATTTTTAAAGTGTGAGTAGGAGTTGAAAAAAGTCTTTTAACGCCTATTCAAGCCTTTCTAGAAATATTGCTCAACAAGAAGAAGATAAATGGAATACTGGAAATGTGAGACCAAAATGAGAAATCCCAGAGCATACTGATGTGGTGATGATGATGATCCAGCAGACAGGGAAAGTAGATGAAGGAGAGAGAGGAGGTAATTGTTGGGTGAAGTCTTTGTGGAGGAAAGAGACAATAGAATATCAAGAACAGCTCTTTCCCAGGAGCACGGATATTTCATCTCATCCATTTCTACAAGAGTAAAGGTGGGATATGTAAGTTTTGATGTAGTTAAGTGGATAGATCCTGTAGTGGAAGATGAAGAATTTCAATTCTGATAGTCTGTATTTCCAAAATGACATTTGAGACTAGCTCATCAGCTAATGGGGAATGGCAGAATGAGAAAGTATGGAAGTTTTCAAAAAATTAGAAGACACAAAATGGTCTACCAATTTACTCGAATTTCATGACAACGATAGTTGCTTGTTGGAGATTTCTGGCCATTAATTTAAAGTGAAAATAGATTAATTGATTATTATAAAAGCAGGTAATGAGCCTAAAATACAGTAGATGTTCACAAAATGGTGCATATTGTTTCGTTATTGTTCCAGACTCTTAACCAGAAATCTCAGGGCCAGATTAAAGTTCAGAATCTTTTCTGACTGGCTTTAGCTTCTCTCAGATTTTCTGAGATGTCATTCCTTCTATCTCCCCATCTAGATGCCATCCCTGCACTATGCAGATCTTTAGTATAACATCCTCTATCCTCTTTATATAAATAGATGAACAAAGAAAGCAGATCAATTTCTCCACTTAAGATCCTCATACCTTGGGGATGGAGGGTAATCAGGAGTAAAGTCAGGTTGTTGAATGAGAAGGGTTCTCTAGGACTCATTTTTCAGCTGCTTCTTCTCACATTGAATACCTGCAAATCTATATTTCTTCTAGTCCCAGCAAGTGGAGGGGGAGGAATCCCAAGTCCTTTAAAACAAGAATTTTCCAAATTCCTTGCTCCTGTATCTATTGGTTGCTCTGTGGCACCTTCAACTCAGCATCTGCTTTCCCGAATCTGTTCAATTGTTCCCATAAGTTAATGTTTGCTCTTCATGATCTTAGGTGTGATGTTGACTTCTACATTATTAGTCATTTGCATGGGTGCTGAGACAGTTAATATAAAAATCTTATTCATAGTTTTCAGAAAGGTAGCAGAAACAGTGAGGTTGAGTGACTGGTCCAAGGTAAGCTGGTTAAGAGGCAGTAGAATAGGACTCATGTCTAGTACAATTTACCTTCTCTGGCTGGGTGCAGTGGCTTATGCCTGTAACACAAGCGCTCTGGGAGGCCTTGACAGGAGAATCACTTGAGGCCAGGAGTTCAAGACCAGCCTGGCCAACATAGCAAGATCCTGTCTCTACAGAAATAAAAAAATTAGCCTGACAATGTTGGCACCCACCTGCAGTCCCAGCTACTCGGAAGGCTGAGGTGGGAAAATCACTTGAGCCCAGGAGTTAAAGGCTGCAGTGAGTCTAGTAACACCACTGCACTCTAGCCTGAGTGACAGAGTGAGCCCCTGTCTCTAATAAAACTACATTCATAAAAATACAAATAAATTTTAAAAAGACAACTTATCTTCTCTGAAACAGTGGTTCCCAAAGTTTGTATTGTATTATAATCACCTGGAGTGTTTATTAAAACACATTTCTGAGCCTCAATCCCAAAGATGTTGATTCAGTAGATCTAGGATGGCACCTGAGAATCTAAACTTCTAACAAATTTCTAAGTGAAGTTAATGCTGCTGGTTTTTTCTGTAGAAAACATAAAGCATTTCAAGTCCTGCCCTCCCAAATCTCATTCTCTGGCTCCAAGTCCAAGAATCTTACTAATACTCTATGTCTCCCAACATGCTGATGATCTCTTTAGATGTGCATGTCCTAATCTTGGAAGTAGTAGCTGCTGCATCTGCAGGTAAGACAGAAGACTAGTAGTCTCTCCTTGAACCATTGAGTCTTTAAGCTCCTAGAAGTTACCCTTGGAAGGATTCCCTGTTAATTCTTACATATAAATATTTGTATGATGTGTAGAATTTTAGTTAAAGAATAGCTTCTCTATAAGAACAGACTTATAGTTTCTATGTTTTTATTTTCTTTTTCTTTTCTTTTCTTTTTTTTTTTTTTTGAGAGAGTCTTGCTCTGTCACTCAGGCTGGAGTACAGTGGCACAATCTTGGCTCACTGCAACCTCTGCCTCCTGGGTTCAAGCGATTCTTGTGCCTCGGCCTCCTGAGTAGCTGCATGCTACCACACCTGACTGATTTTCATATTTTTAGTAGAGATGGGATTTCACCATCTTGGCCAGGCTGGTCCTGAACTCCTTACCTCAAGTGATCTGCACGCCTCAGCCTCCCAAAGTTCTGGGATTACAGGCGTGAGCCACTGCACCCAGCTGACTCCTATGGATTTTAAGAGTGGAAAATTTATGGCTCTCTCTTCTCTTTATCTTCCATTTACAGAGTCAAATCCATCCAGTACAATGTGAGTTATATTTTCTCCAAATATCTGTTCAGAGCATCACTATTTTAAGGCCAACTATTTATTCCTACTAGCATTTAAATTCACATATACACAAAAACTCAAATTATTTTTCACAGACCACAAGGGGCATGTAATTAAGTCAATCTCAAGAGGAGTTTATAGTTTCCCAAGAAAAATATACAGCAAAAATAAATATCAAAAATCCCATTTGAATCTCATATGCACGTTTTTAATGTAAAAATGAAGCTTTAGATGCAAAATGTCATTTTAAATTTAGCTATTCATATCTTATAGCTTAGATACTGACCAAATTTTAGTCAGTGTAATCAATCCTTAGGGATATAGTGATTTTTTAAAATTTTCTTTGCCAACTGGAAAGAAACTGAGTGCGAGAATAATTTTAGAGAAATGAGACAGCCTCCAGGTGAAACTCTGACTTTTTACCAAAGACTTATGTGAAGGTGTGTCATGATGATCGAAAAGAATCTTCTCACTATCAAAGCAGCAGATTTGAAAGCATATTTTGACATGGAACATTGTGTGCAAAAAATCTAAAACCATTAAAAGAACCCAAGTTAGTAAGCATTTTTAATTAAGTTGTCAGGAAAGATTTCCAAATAATAAAACAAAGTTATCTCATGAAAATGTCAGACTTATCATATCAACTTCAGATATGTATTATGTGAGAAGAGACATGAAGATTAAATAGCATCAAAAAGACATTAGTATGCCATTGAAAATACTCCAGTTGGTTTGATTAAAAAAAGTATGAATTTATAAAATGAACAATCTTAATTAAAAATGACTATTTAAAGAAAACCTCTAAACCTGGGCACATTGCTCTATATCTCAATTTTGTACTAACCCCGTATTAAGAAACTGTATGTAAGTTTGGAAAATATCAAGCCAAAGAAATCTCAAAAAATGAAAGTTGCAAGACCATTTATATGGTCTCCATTCATGGAAAAAATAGCAAAATTTTTAATCTAAAGATCAAGTTATAAGACTTTGCTTCTTGGATACAACAGTATTTTTAGGGGGAAATCAGGGCTATTTGTCACCTTCAAGTTGAGGTCATGCCATTTTTGTTATCTCCATTTCCGATTTAGCAAGTATTGCTGTCCATCTTCTCCTGAATACTTCCTGTCTTTCTTAATTTCTTTATCTTTTTTCATGTTACTGACAATGACTCACTAATGAACAATTCTCATTCAATAGTCAATGTCTTCCTGTTCATTCTCTTCCCAGTCTCTCAAAAACCTGTATTTACTTTCCTCAATAATATTTTGATGGGGTATGTAATACATTTCCAATTCTTCCCTGGAAGAAATCCCCAGCACACAGCCCAAACATATAACACCATTTAGTACAGATGACTATCGAGATTTGGCTCCATTTATGGAACCATCAACTCTAAGTTTATGTGAAAAGCTAAATGAACGTTTTGGAAAAGAGGTGATTTTTTTTAAAAAAATTACTTAAAGTTCACGAAGCTATCACAATAATGGACATAAACAATAATGTTGATGTAAAGAATCCTTAACTTCAGAAGAATTCAGAATTCCCTAATCTGTTATAAGCAGTACTTGGTACACAGAAAGTAATGCACTCACATTTTAAAAATATCAAAACAAATGGATAAAAGTGATATTTGTAATTATGATGAATAAATAAATCCTACCTCGTTCTATTTTCTCTCAGGATATTTCTTCAAAATAGTTCAAAGCTAACAGTAAAATATACAGGATATCTTGACCCCAATTTACAATAGAACTCATTAATATGAACCTCCCCACAAAATGCAAAAGAAGTACATCTTTACCAATTTGGTGAACAGAATAATACCACTTATCTTATTTCTTATTTCAATAATAGATCTACTTCTCCCTCATCATAAGAATGTCTTTATCCCCTTCCTATGATTACTTCAATATCTTAGTCATTCCAAGAGTTCAGGCTTGATTATGGAAAGAAACCTAGAATGTCTTGTCTATGTGTTTTAAAGGTTTCTGTATCTTTTTTTTTTCTCTTATTGCGCTCCCAGCACCATACACATCCCTGCAAAATACCAGGGCTACAGTCTTCTGGCAAAAGCCTGTTACAACCAAGAATCTCCACCATTCTTTATGGCTTGGTTTTGTTGTGATTGTGGTTCCAGGCAAGTAGTGTAGGAAGAACCTTTCTCTGCCAGAAGTAAGTTTCATTCTGTTCCATCTGGTGAACTTCAAATGATCTCTCTGGTATAATCAGTGTCACTGCACTCATGTTAAAAAAAAAAAAAAATCAGAAGTCTTTCCTGCCTCTAGTTCTGCTCTTACATAGCTAGAAGCAGCTTACCTCTGAAATGTCTCCTTACCATAATCTCTCAGTAGCTGAGCAAGAAAGAGTGAGTTGCCCCCTTCTGCAGTATCTAAACCTACCTGTATACACCTGTTTAACCTCCTCCCCACCAAGATTAACAGGAGGCTACTTTTTTCATTCTAATTGTAAAAGAATCTTTGCCACAACAAGAAATCTATACTGACACACTAATTATTCATTCCATAATAATAATATATGGCTGAGTCAAACTGGAGACATTGAGAAAACATACTGGATTGAAAAAATAAAAAGTTCTACTCACAGAATTAGAAAAAAGCTATTTTAAAATTTCTATGGAACCAAAAAAGAGCCTGAATATCCAAGACAATCCTAAGCAAAAAGAACAAAGCTGGAGGCATCACACTACCCAACTTCAAGCTATACTACAAGGCTACAATAACCAAAACAGCATGGTACTGGTACAAGAAGAGAAAACTAGAGCAATGGAATATATTAGAGAACTCAGAAAAAAGACTATAGACCTACAACTTTCTGATCTTTGACAAACTTGACAAAAATAAGTAATGGGGAAAGGATTCCCTATTTAATAAATGGTGCTGGGATGCTGGCTAGCCAGAAGCCGAAAATTGAAACTGAGCCCCTTCCTTACACTATATACAAAAATTCACTCAAGATGGATTAAAGACTTAAATGTAAAACCCAAAACTATAAAAACCCTAGAAGAAAATTGAGGTAATGCCATTCAGGACATAGGCATGGGCAAAGATTTCATGATGAAAACAACAAAAGCAATGGCAACAAAAGAAAAATTGACAAATGGGGTCTAATTAAAACTAAAGAGCTTCTGTACAGCAAAAGAAACTATCATCAGAGTGAACAGACAATCTACAAAATGGGAGACAATTTTTGCAATCCATCCACCTGACAAAGGTCTAAAATCCAGAGTCTACAAGGAACTTAAACAAATTTCCAAGAAAAAAACAAACAATCCCATTAAAAAGTGGGCAAAGGACATGAATAGATACCTCTCAAAGAAGACATACATACAGCCAACAAACATATGAAAAAAGCTCAACATCACTGAACATTAGAGACATGCAAATCAAAACCACAATGAGATACCATCTCATACCAGTCAGAATGGCCATTATTAAAATGTCAAAAAAAAGCAAAAAACAAAAAACAAAAAACAGATGCTAGTGAGGTTGCGGAGAAAAAGGAATGCTTTTACCCTGTTGGTGGGAACACAAATTAGTTCAACCAATGTGGAAGACAGTTTGGCAATTCCTCAAAGACCTAGAGGTAGAAATACCATTTGGCCCATCAATCTCATTACTGCGTATATACCCAAAGGAATATAAATCCTTCTATTATAAAGACACATGAATGTGTATGTTCATTGCAGCACTATTCACAATAGCACAGACATGGGATCAACCTAAATGTCCATCAATGATAGACTGGATAAAGAAAATGTGGTACATATAGACCATAGAATACTATGCAGCCATAAAAAGGAACAAGGTCATGTTCTTTGCAGGAGCATGGATGTAGTTGGAAGCCATTATCCTCAGCAAACTAACGCAGGAACAGAAAACCAAACACTGCATGTTCTCACTTATAAGTGAGAGCTGAATAATAACACATGGGCATATGGAAGGGAACAACACACATACACACACCGGGGCCTGTAGAGGAGGGTGTTGGGGAGAGGGAGAGGATTAGGAAGACTAGCTAATGAATGCTAGGCTTAATACTTAGGTGATGGGATTATTTGTAGAGCAAACCACCATGGCAGATATTTACCTATATAAAAAACCTGCACATTCTACACATGTACTCTGGAACTTAAAATAAAAGTTGAAGAAAAAAAAAAGTTATATTTTTATATCTCCTTAATGACAGACTGAAAAAATTAAGGAGAAATAAAAGATGTTTTCTCTAGGTGAGGTGTGGAACCACAAAAAAAGATGTTTACATATATAAATATAGCTATCTGCTGAAAACATTGCGCCTGTTGGTTTGCCTCTTGGAACTCAGAGCATTATGGAATAAAAAGTGCTTTAGACCAAATGGTGTGAGGACTGGCTTTTGGTTCCTGCTTTCTACTGGTGAACTGTATAATCTTAACCAAGTCACAACCTCAAGCCCACTTTCTTCCACCTCATCTCTAAAATTAGGTTGTTGACATTTACATACCCTAAAACTCCTCCAGCAACTATTTCCATACAAAAGAACAAAACCTCACCAAATGTCCAGGTATCACTAAATTCTTGTCTTTCTTTAAAAAATATTCACACATATACTAACATTCCATTTCCATAAATATTTACGGGCACCTGTTTTCAAGGTATGTTTCTACATATTGTTAGTGCTGTACCATAAGATATATCTGAATTTTGATGCAGCAATGGAACATAGATATCTTGTGTGCTATTACACTGAATTGAAAGAAGGTAAAGCCACAAGTAAACCATGCCACAAGAACCTGCTGTCTTGACTTTTATTCAAGTGGTCTTTTCAGCAATGTGCTCCATGAAACAAAATAAACTCTATCATCTCTGAGAGGGTAGGGGTAGTTGGGATAACATATACCGTCAGCATGCACAAAAATGCCTCTAGTGAAAATATATCAAGCTATACTCTCTATTCTTTCATTCATTTCAAGGATCATTTGTTAAAAGAATTATTTTAATGACTGCAGAGATTCCAAAAATGCATCAATTTTGGTTGTTCATCTTCAAAAACTCAATCTGATAATATAAAAGATATGAAGATAATTAACTATCATTAAGGTCTAATTGTTACACAAATATAAACCACATTCTGAGAAAGAGCTGGGATGGTTTCCTGAAGAGAAGCTAGTTGCATTCAGTTAGAAAAAGGAGAAATACTGACAGAAATATAGATGTATGTAAAGAAACATCACAGATAAAATGAACATAAAATTAATGTTAGGTAATTAAAACAAATAAGGATAGAAAAGAAGCAGGAAAAAGAATTCACATTACTCTGAAATCCATTTTAATTGCACAAAGGACATCCAATAAACAATATTTGGGCAAATCAGTCTGAAGTAGTAAACAAAGTATGGATTTTAGAGGTAAGAGTTGGAAAGATGGATGCCAGTTGTTGTACTGTTGCCAAATGCATGTGTAGGCAATGAAGGTAATGAAGATCTTAAAAATGATCATTGCAATGGGAATATCCAATAATATCCATTCAGAAAATAACTTTAAAATATAGAGAATATTTTAATTACTAAATATTTTAATTACTAAAAATAACTTATAACTCTTTTCTATTTCCATGATTCTCTGCATTTTACACATGAAGAAAGTAAGATTAGAGAGATTAAATGATTTGTCTTAGATCACACAGTTTGAAAATGATGGTACCAGAATTCAAATTCATGTTTATTTGATTCCACTGTCTGTATTTTCAGCATTTTTCTATACTCTCTCCAAATGAATGAATGAATAAAAAGAATGAACAAATGACAAATACAAAAGAAATGTAGAAAGAAAGTGATAGATAAAAAGCAAAAGCTAAACCAAAAGAGCTCAGAATTATGGCTGTACACTGGAAGAAGTCACACAAGCTGGAAGAGAAGAAATAGTCAAGTGTATAATATTTAAAAATCTGAGCCAAGACAAGACAAGTCTATAAATCAAAAACACGCTATGATTTCTAGGCAAAAATCAGTGAAAAATTCATCTTTAGTCCATCAAAAGTTCGATGTATTTGTATTTACAGGGTTAAAAATAATTTCATGAGTTCCAGCGAAGAAAAATATAAAATATTTACAAAGGAATAAAAAAATTAAAATTTGGTCAGATTTCCTTTGCAGTGCTGAATGACAAAAAAAAAAAAAAAAAAGATGAGAAAAAGAATATTGTAAACCAAGTGTCCTATCCATGGTATGCATTAAACATCTAGAATTGTGTGTTGCATTAGTGACAAGCACTAGATAAATAATTATCATTCTCAATTCATAGTTAAGAATATTAGAACACAGACAGATTCAAAATCTTTCCCATTGACCCAGCTATTTAATAAATGGTAGAACCATGGTTTCAAGGCCACCGGCCAGACTCCAAGGCTTATCCACCACACGTTACTCTTAGCTATGGCACTAAGGCTCAAATAGGCAGGAAACCCACAAGTGGCCAGGCGTGGTGGTTCACGTTTGTAATCCCAGCACTTTGGCAGGCAGAGACAGGTGAATCACCTGAGGTCGGGAGTTCGAGACCAGCCTGACCAACATGGAGAAACCCCATCTCTACCAAAAATACAAAATTAGCTGGCAGTGGTGGCCCATGCCTGTAATCCCAGGTACTTGGGAGGCTGAGGCAAGAGAATCGCTTGAACCTGGGAGGCAGAGGTTGCAGTGAGCCGAGATAGTGCCATTGCAGTCCAGCCTGGACAACAAGAGTGAAATTCCATCTCAAAATAAATAAATAAATAAATTAGGTTATTCATCTACCGTTTCCACAGACTGAAAAGAAAATCAGACTCAATAAGATGAATTATTCAAAAGTAACTTTGGTACACACATAAATCAGTTAACTAGATGAGGCAACTATAAACAAATGTTATAAAATGGAATGCAAGCACTGAAAAAATTATTCTTAAACCTAAGAGTTTGCCTTTATTGATCTCTATTTCAGAAGGCTTTGAGGTAACTTGAGTTACCAAACCACCAGGGGAATAACTTCTTTAAAATCTCAAAAGCACAGGAAGGGAGGGAGGGAAGGAAGGGAGGAAGGGAGGAAAGAAAGGAGGAAGGAAGGAAGGAAGGAAGGAAGGAAGGAAGGAAGGAAGGAAGGAAGGAAGGAAGGAAGGAATCAAATTTGTTTTACTAAACTATGCCAAAATATGACTGCTGTCCAATTCTAAATTAGATTTTTTAAAACTAGGTAACATGCAAGGAAAAAAAAATAAAGAAAATGCACCCCAATGCTAATGGTTTTTAAAATTATAAGCAGACTTACAGTTTCCAGGCTGGCATGTAAAACCTTAGAAGTTGCCACTTTGTTCTGACAAGTATAAAGCTGAACAAACCAAAAAAGGCAACTTCCTCTTAGATCCCTAGGAGAACTGAGGTCAGAGCACAACCCACTGAGCCCAAAATTGGGGAGACCAGCAGGGGAACACAGAGAATCACAACGGCCATCTCCATGGGAACCAGTTCCCTGGTAGGAAAACCTGTACTGAAATGGGTGAATTTCTAGAGTCTCAGGGTGAACAACTGTGAGAGTTAAAAACTCCAGGGGGACCCAGTCGTAGGGGCCACCCACACTTTGTGAGTTTTACCTCCAGGAACTTTAACTGGTCCTCCTAATAAATACCAGGGAAAAATCCCCTGGTGCTTCTGGCAGCAGGAGGGCAAAAGAAAGTATTTTGAAATACACCAGAGCATTGTGTTCTTCAAACAAAGTCTGCTTTCAGGAGATACAATTTAACCAGAACCTAACCCGCTGGGGGTCTAACTGACCTGGGGAAAGGGACCATGTTAGCCATCAGTCCCACCTAAGGAGGAAGAGACTGAGAGCACATGTGAAGTTCAGTCTAGGGTCACTGGCTTACTAAAAGACTGAGACTGAATCACAGGACTTAATGCTTCCCCCTCCTCAAAAACCTTACTACCACATTAAGAAAGGCCTAGTTCCAGCAATTCCTTTTACCCATTGTACCATGCCTGACTAACCCAGTGTATTATGTCTGGCTACCCAGAAAAAATTATGAGACATGTTAGAAGGCAAAAATAAAATAAATAAAATAAAATAAAATACAATTTAAAGGCAGAAAGCATTCATCAAAACCAGACTCAGATATTATCAGATCCAGATTTTAAAATAACTATAATTAATATGCTAACAGCTGTAACAGACGAAACAGACAGCACATAACAGCAGATGGGCAATACACGCAGAGGTGAAAAATAATTCTAAGAAAGAGCCAAAAAATGCTAGAGATCAATAACATTGTTACAAAAATAAGGACTTCTTTGGTGGGCTTTTAAAACCGTACATAGCTACGAAAAGAGCTCCAAAATGAAAGATATGTCAAAATGAAGTCCCAAACTAAAAAGCAAATAGAAAAAAAAAAAAAAAAAGAAAGAAAAAACAGATCAAAAGAAAAAGAAAATAAGGACAGAATATCCAGAAACTGTGGGCAAGCTACAGTAGGTGTAAAATGAAGGGAATATAAAAAAGAGAAAGGAAAGCAAAGGAGAAAGGGAAGGGAAGGGAAGGGAAGGGAAGGGAAGGGAAGGGAAGGGAA